>NC_088422.1:77473478-77510978 GCF_034236695.1 Oncorhynchus nerka
CTTTCAATGGTTAAATAAAGTACATTTCATAGTCCTTATCGTCATCATTCTAATGTCATCCTTGAATAATATAGGACTAGAATTAGATGCACATGGCTTTCACTTCTCTTCATGAAGATTGAATGGTTATGGCTCTGAATCAGTAACTGCTATTGCCTAACTGGGTTCTATTGGCTGCTGTATTTAACATTCAGTAAACAAGGGCTTGCATCCCTCTTCGAATAGTCTATTGGTATAAGAAATGCAAAAATAATGTGTGTCCAGCAAGCTATTCTAGTCTAGCTTTTCTTGCATGGGGATCAAATCAAAATCAAATCAAATCAAATCCAATTTTATTTGTCACATACACATGGTTAGCAGATGTTAATGCGAGTGTAGCGAAATGCTTGTGCTTCTAGTTCCGACAATGCAGTGATAACCAACAAGTAATCTAACTAACAATTCCAAAACTACTGTCTTATACACAGTGTAAGGGGATAAAGAATATGTACATAAGGATATATGAATGAGTGATGGTACAGAGCAGCATACAGTAGATGGTATCGAGTACAGTATATACATATGAGATGAGTATGTAGACAAAGTAAACAAAGTGGCATAGTTAAAGTGGCTAGTGATACATGTATTACATAAGGATGCAGTCGATGATGTAGAGTACAGTATATACGTATGCATATGAGATGAATAATGTAGGGTAAGTAACATTATATAAGGTAGCATTGTTTAAAGTGGCTAGTGATATATTTACATAATTTCCCATCAATTCCCATTATTAAAGTGGCTGGAGTTGGGTCAGTGTCAATGACAGTGTGTTGGCAACAGCCACTCAATGTTAGTGGTGGCTGTTTAACAGTCTGATGGCCTTGAGATAGAAGCTGTTTTTCAGTCTCTCGGTCCCAGCTTTGATGCACCTGTACTGACCTCGCCTTCTGGATGATAGCGGGGTGAACAGGCAGTGGTTCGGGTGGTTGATGTCCTTGATGATCTTTATGGCCTTCCTGTAACATCGGGTGGTGTAGGTGTCCTGGAGGGCAGGTAGTTTGCCCCCGGTGATGCGTTGTGCAGACCTCACTACCCTCTGGAGAGCCTTACGGTTGAGGGCGGAGCAGTTGCCGTACCAGGCGGTGATACAGCCCGCCAGGATGCTCTCGATTGTGCATCTGTAGAAGTTTGTGAGTGCTTTTGGTGACAAGCCGAATTTCTTCAGCCTCCTGAGGTTGAAGAGGCGCTGCTGCGCCTTCTTCACGACGCTGTCAGTGTGAGTGGACCAATTCAGTTTGTCTGTGATGTGTATGCCGAGGAACTTAAAACTTGCTACCCTCTCCACTACTGTTCCATCGATGTGGATAGGGGGGTGTTCCCTCTGCTGTTTCCTGAAGTCCACAATCATCTCCTTAGTTTTGTTGACGTTGAGTGTGAGGTTATTTTCCTGACACCACACTCCGAGGGCCCTCACCCTCCTCCCTGTAGGCCGTCTCGTCGTTGTTGGTAATCAAGCCTACCACTGTTGTGTCGTCCGCAACTTGATGATTGAGTTGGAGGCGTGCGTGGCCACGCAGTCGTGGGTGAACAGGGAGTACAGGAGAGGGCTCAGAACGCACCCTTGTGGGGCCCCGTGTTGAGGATCAGCGGGGAGGAGATGTTGTTGCCTACCCTCACCACCTGGGGCGGCCCGTCAGGAAGTCCAGTACCCAGTTGCACAGGGGCGGGGTCGAGACCCAGGGTCTCGAGCTTGATGACGAGCTTGGAGGGTACTATGGTGTTGAATGCCGAGCTGTAGTCGATGAACAGCATTCTCACATAGGTATTCCTCTTGTCCAGGTGGGTTAGGGCAGTGTGCAGTGTGGTTGAGATTGCATCGTCTGTGGACCTATTTGGGCGGTAAGCAAATTGGAGTGGGTCTAGGGTGTCAGGTAGGGTGGAGGTGATATGGTCCTTGACTAGTCTCTCAAAGCACTTCATGATGACGGAAGTGAGTGCTACGGGCGGTAGTCGTTTAGCTCAGTTACCTTAGCTTTCTTGGGAACAGGAACAATGGTGGCCCTCTTGAAGCATGTGGGAACAGCAGACTGGTATAGGGATTGATTGAATATGTCCGTAAACACACCGGCCAGCTGGTCTGCGCATGCTCTGAGGGCGCGGCTGGGGATGCCGTCTGGGCCTGCAGCCTTGCGAGGGTTAACACGTTTAAATGTCTTACTCACCTCGGCTGCAGTGAAGGAGAGACCGCATGTTTTCGTTGCAGGCCGTGTCAGTGGCACTGTATTGTCCTCAAAGCAGGCAAAAAAGTTATTTAGTCTGCCTGGGAGGGAGCAAGACATCCTGGTCCGTGACTGGGCTGGGTTTCTTCTTGTAGTCCGTGATTGACTGTAGACCCTGCCACATGCCTCTTGTGTCTGAGCCGTTGAATTGAGATTCTACTCTGTCTCTGTACTGACGCTTAGCTTGTTTAATAGCCTTGCGGAGGGAATAGCTGCACTGTTTGTATTCGGTCATGTTGCCAGACACCTTGCCCTGATTAAAAGCAGTGGTTCGCGCTTTCAGTTTCACGCGAATGCTGCCATCAATCCACGGTTTCTGGTTAGGGAATGTTTTTATCGTTGCTATGGGAACGACATCTTCAACGCACGTTCTAATGAACTCGCACACCGAATCAGCGTATTCGTCAATATTTTTATCTGACGCAATACGAAACATGTCCCAGTCCACGTGATGGAAGCAGTCTTGGAGTGTGGAGTCAGCTTGGTCTGACCAGCGTTGGACAGACCTCAGCGTGGGAGCCTCTTGTTTCAGTTTCTGCCTGTAAGCAGGGATCAACAAAATGGAGTCGTGGTCAGCTTTTCCGAAAGGGGGCGGGGCAGGGCCTTATATGCGTCGCGGAAGTTAGAGTAACAGTGATCCAAGGTTTTACCACCCCTGGTTGCGCAATCGATATGCTGATAAAATTTAGGGAGTCTTGTTTTCAGATTAGCTTTGTTAAAATCCCCAGCTACAATGAATGCAGCCTCCGGATAAATGGTTTCCAGTTTGCAAAGAGTTAAATAAAGTTCGTTCAGAGCCATCGACGTGTCTGCTTGGGGGGGATATATGCGGCTGTGATTATAATCGAAGAGAATTCTCTTGGAAGATAATGCGGTCTACATTTATTTGATTGTGAGGAATTCTAAATCAGGTGAACAGAAGGATTTGAGTTCCTGTATGTTTCCTTCATCACACCATGTCTCGTTAGTCATGAGGCATACGCCCCGCCACTCTTCTTACCAGAAAGATGTTTGTTTCTGTCGGCGCGATGCGTGGAGAAACCCGTTGGCTGCACCGCATCGGATAGCGTCTTCCCAGTAAGCCATGTTTCCATGAAGCAGAGAACGTTGCAGTCTCTGATGTCCCTCTGGAATGCTACCCTTGCTCGGATTTCATCAACCTTGTTGTCAAGAGACTGGACATTGGCAAGAAGAATGCTGGGGAGTGGTGCGCGATGTTCCCTTGTCCTGAGTCTGACCAGAAGACCGCTACGTTTCCCTCTTTTTCGGAGTCGTTTCCTTGGGTCGCTGCATGCGATCCATTTCATTGTCCTGTTTGTAAGGCAGAACACAGGATCCGTGTCGCGGAAAACATATTCTTGGTCGTACTGATGGTGAGTTGACGCTGATCTTCTATTCAGTAGTTCTTCTCGACTGTATGTAATGAAACCTAAGATGACCTGGGGTACTAATGTAAGAAATAACACGTAAAAAAACAAAAAACTGCATAGTTTCCTAGGAACGCGAAGCGAGGCGGCCATCTCTGTCGGCGCCGGAAGTACAAGAGCTCTGAGTGTTATGTTAGAATCTTATTATGCATAACCATTGATAATTAGCTAAATATAAAGCTACTACTGCAGAGTAGCCTAGTGGTTAGAGCGTTGGACTAGTAACCGCAAGGTTGCAAGTTCAAACCCCCGAGCTGACAAGGTACAAATCTGTCATTCTGCCCCTGAACAGGCAGTTAACCCACTGTTCCTAGGCCGTCATTGAAAATAAGAATTTGTCCTTAACTGACTTGCCTAGTTAAATAAAGGTGAAATACACATTTATTACCTGAAAGAGGTAGGCTAGGACATCTATATGTAGGGATATATATCAATCTAGAACAGAATTATCTATTTTGGATGCAATTTGAATGGAGTTGATGGAGAGAGAAAGACTGTGAGAGAGTGCTCGCGCATGCACTGATTTACAGCAACGAATTTCGAGTGACACGTTGTTTTATCACTCTGCAGCTCCAATAAAATTAAAATAAATCTTTACAATAAAAAAATTAAGTGACCCTGGAAAGCTAGATGGATATGGGTCAATTAGATGTGCATTCTGTATTTATATTGCTGTAGCATAGGCTATGCTGCAGCAAATATAGGCCTACCTGTCACAAGAACACAAAGTTACCATGATGAAATAATAGGTCTACATGCATTGTGAACTGCGTTCTATACTGAGATGGGCTGTCTGCCCCCACCCTGAGTGTTGACGATTCATCATGCAGAGGCTGTAGAGAAGACAGATTTAGACATCGCATATCATTTAACAGTTCCATTTCACACCATGCTGTTCATGTAAATCATTTATTATAATTTAATGTTTTTTCGCAGTTATTTATCCTTGGAAAAGGGAGAGGTTTTGGGCGGTAAATCCATGTAAATCTCGGTAACCGGTTTCCCGCCATTCAACCCTATATATGCAAATATATGCCTTTTTTTTTTTAATGAAAATTGTTATTTGGCCTTACTGCTATTAGCCCACACAAATGCATTGAATAACAGATTCACTAAATAGAACAACGGATAGTCCCCACCAAAAAATCTAAAGGACGTTTGTTCTGAAGTGTTTGTCCTATATCTGAAAGATATAAGAAAAATCAATAAACATTAGTATATATATATTTCTTTACATGTATTTAACGCACTAAACAGTCTCCATATATACAGTACATCCATTATTTTTTTTCAATTGGTACTGGGGGACCTTCAGAAGAGTCTTGTGAGGCCTGTGGGCATCCTAGAGCAGAAAAATAGTTTATAGGCCAAAACTTTCGGACGCTACAGATGATTTTGTGAGAAGCCCGATTTTTGGGATGTCTCATGGTCTGACCGCTCTAGCTTTGTCAGCTTTCACCTCAGATGCGGAAGTGCAACATAGGCGGATGCGGTGGATTGAGACTCATCCAATGCAATGTATTATATGCTAATTAGATTTCCATGGGGCTCGGACATCAACCTTAGGGGGTTAATCTGTTTGACTCAGAGTGATGAATTTTGGCCCACATGCTCAGGGATATGAGTCTAGCTAACCCAAGCGATATCTCAGACACCACTGGCCCGATTTTGACTAAACATGGGTGAATGATTCATCTTGCCATAGAGATCCGTAATTTATAAAATGACACTGATTGGCCCAAGGGGGGGGGGCTGCATCCTTCGGGGACGACGACATGTTTACTGTTGCCTTGTTTTTCATTAGATCTGAGAAGAGGGGAAAAGCACTTATGCAAACGTAGCTGGCTCAGGGACACCTGTGAAAGAGCTAATGCCTGTATTCCGGTGCTGGTCTGCTGGTTATCTAGATCTGTCTCAGACTACCCACTTCCCCCTTTGCACCAGCATCTGGAGGCCCAGCTTTTCTTCTTATGCATCATTCTTTTCTACTCAAGTTCTCAACTCAAATCCTGTGTAGCTCAGTTTTTAGAGCATGGCGCTTGCAACACCAGGGGTGAGGGTTTGATTCCCAAGGGGGTGGGGGAGTATGAAAATATATGTAAGATGCTCTGGATAAGAGCATCTGCTAAATGACTAAAATGTCAAACAAAATCCGATCAACTACCACTGTTCAATTGTTTAAATATTATTTTGTTGCTGTATTGTCACAATTATAAAGGATAAACATATGATAAAGGGGTCCGATAAGTCTAATGAGTGTAGCTTGTCCCACTGAAAAGCAATATCAGTTTTTTCTCCTTTAGACCAAACTTAAAGGCAAGTTCCTTTTAAAGGTAAGTTCCTTATCAAAGTAAACTTTATTTGAGAGTGTAAAGGCTGAATTAATACTGTCACGTTGACTCAAAGCGAATGTACTTTTTTAATTACTCTGCCATTTTTAAAGCCATGTCCACCCCGTCCTTGATTTTTCCTAAATAAGTCTATATAACACACTGTTGTTGTTAGAATCTTATTATCACAAACATAATTTGTGTTATAAGCCATTTTAAGAGGACATTCCCCCTGCCCCTCATTCACCGCCAGTCATTCACTGGCAGCCAGCCTGCGAGACAGATGATAGCCCCTCGAAACTACACCTAAACTATATATTCTATAAATTATACATTTAAATTTATAAAATATAAATGTAAATTCTATAAATTTATTCTGCAGCATGACAATGACCCCAAACATACAGTCATTAAGAACTATCTCAGCGTAAAGAAGAACAAGGAGTCCTTCCTGGAAGGGATGGAATGGCCCCCACAGAGCCCTGATATCAAGTCTGTCTGGGATTACATGAAGAGAGAGAAGCACCTGAGGCTGCCTAAATCCACAGAAGAACTGTGGTTAGTTCTCCAAGATGTTTGGCCCAACCTACCAGCCGAGTTCCTTCAAAAACTGTGTGCAAGTGTACCTAGAAGAATTGATGCTGTTTTGAAGGCAAAGGGTGGTCACACCAAATATGGATTTGATGTAGATTTTTCTTCTGTTCACTCACTTTGCATTTTGTTAATTGATAAATATATAATAACATGTCTATTTTTGAAAGCATTTTTACTTGACAGCATTTTTTCACATTTGCACAATACTGTACATTATTTTTCAAACCTTTATATAACTAGGAAAGTCAGTTAAGAACAAATTCTTATTTCCAATGACAGCCTACCCAAGCCAAACCCGGGCCAATTGGGCGCCGCCCTATGGGATTCCCAATCACGGCCAGATGTTATACAGCCTGGATTTGAACCAGGAACTGTAGTGACGCCTTTTGCACTGAGATGCAGTGCCTTAGACCGTTGCGCCACTGCAGGGCTGAAAAGTGCTGAAAAGTGACCAGTAGCAGGAATATATAAATACTTATGGTAATATACTAATGGTAATATATTAATGTAAACAGGAGTAATAATGACCAGTAGCAGAATAAATGGATAAATACTTATAGTAATGGAAATCAATAATCAATGAACAGCAGCGTAGTGGTAGTAATACATATTTACACAGAGGCAGGGGAAGGAGAGCCTACAGAGTCACAAGCAGGTAGTTGTGATGTCTATATATGTATTATAGTATCAGAAAGAGCAGATTCTGCAATATGTCCTTGTTAAACAACTCTTAAAAATGACCCCTTGAGCTCGATTTCAAAATATAATATAATATAATGAATACATGCGCAACACTCAAGCCACAGTAATATATTTAAACTCAAAATATGCCATTCTGTTCTTTTGAAATGCATTTTCTTGATTTCATGTTCCTTAAAGCCCCCATGGAGTCTTTTTAATGTTATTTTTTAAATCATGACTCTATGTGTAATAAATCACTATCTGTGTTTGAATACCCATACTAACATACTGTATACATACTTAATGAGTATATACTACATATATACTACATATCATTTTAGTATATTGTAAACAAATGTTTCAGTATCGTTTCAGTTGAGTACTAGCGCTTCTCCTGTCTACCGGAAGTTGATGCTGTTGCTATGCAACCTCTTGCTAGCTTGTTAGTATAACAAATGACTAGCTAGACATATTACGATTTTGGGTGTTCGTAAACATCACTCTGACCATTTTACTCACCCTAGCAGAGCTGGTTAGGCTGTTTTTATGTTGTCCATAGCATTGCTGACTGTAACTGTGCTGCTGGCAACAATTTAATTACGTTTTTATTTTTTTATTGCGACTTTTACTGACACCGACCATATTCAACGGGTGTTGAGCGTTTGTAAATTCATCAGTTATTCTGTACTCTGGCACACTCAGTGTTCTGAAATCGGAGTAGAAATCGAATTCTATTTGTCACATACACATGGTTAGCAGATGTTAATGCGAGTATAGCAAAATGCTTGTGCTTCTAGTTCCGACAATGCAGTAATAACCAACGAGTAATCTTAACCTAACAATTCCACAACAACTACCTTATACACACAAGTGTAAAGGGATGAAGAATATGTACATAAATATATATGAATGAGTGATGGTACAGAACGGCATAGGCAAGATGCAGTAGATGGTATAGAGTACAGTATATATATATAAGATGAGTAATGTAGGGTATGTAAACATAAAAGTGGCATCGTTTAAAGTGGCTAGTGATACATGTATTACATCAAAAATGGCAAGATGCAGTAGATGAGTACAGTATATACATATGAGATGAGTAATGTAGGGTATGTAAACATTATATGAAGTGGCATTGTTTAAAGTGGCTAGTGATACATTTTACATCAATTTTTCCATTATTAAAGTGGCTGGAGTTGAGTCAGTATGTTGGCAGCAGCCACTCAATGTTAGTGGTGGCTGTTTAACAGTCTGATGGCCTTGAGATAGAAGCTGTTTTTCAGTCTCTCGGTCCCTGCTTTGATGCACCTGTTCTGACCTCGCCTTCTGGATGATAGCGGGGTGAACAGGCAGTGGGTCGGTGGTTGTTGTCCTTGATGATCTTTATGGCCTTCCTGTGACATCGAGTGGTGTAGGTGTCCTGGAGGGCAGGTAGTTTGCCCCCGGTGATGCGTTGTGCAGACCTCACTACCTTCTGGAGAACCTTACAGTTGTGGGCAGAGCAGTTGCCGTACCAGGCGGTGATACAGCCCGACAGTATGCTCTCGATTGTGCATCTGTAAAAGTTGCTTTTGGTGACAAGCCAAATTTATTCAGCCACGCTGTCTGTGTGGGTGGACCAATTCAGCTTGTCCGTGATGTGTATGCCGAGGAACTTAAAACTTTTTACCCTCTCCACTACTGTCCCATCGATGTGGATAGGTTGGTTCTCCCTCTGCTGTTTCCTGAAGTCCACGATCATCTCCTTTGTTTTGTAGACGTTGAGTGTGAGGTTATTTTCTTGACACCACACTCCGAGGGCCCTCACATCCTCCCTGTAGGCTGTCTCGTCATTGTTGGTAATCAAGCCTACCACTGTAGTGTCGTCTGCAAACTTGATGATTTGAGTTGGGTTAGGGTTAGGGTGTGCATGGCCACGCAGTCGTGGGTGAACAGGGAGTACAGGAGAGGGCTGAGAACGCACCCTTGCGGGGCCCCAGTGTTGAGGATCAGCGGGGTGGAGATGTTGTTACTACCCTCACCACCTGGGGGCGGCCCGCCAGGAAGTCCAGGACCCAGTTGCACAGGGCGGGGTCGAGGCCCAGGGTCTCGAGCTTGATGATGAGTTTGGAGGGTACTATGGTGTTATGAGCTGTGCTGATGAACAGCATTCTCACATAGATATTCCTCTTGTCCAGATGGGTTAGGGCAGTGTGCAGTGTGGTTGCGATTGCGTCGTCTGTGGACCTATTGGGGCGGTAAGCAAATTGGAGTGGGTCTAGGGTGTCAGGTAGGGTGGAGGTGGTGTGGTCCTTGACTAGTCTTTCAAAGCACTTCATGATGACGGAAGTGAGTGCTACACGGCGGTAGTCGTTTAGCTCGGTTACCTTAGCTTTCTTGGAAACAGGAACAATGGTGGCCCTCTTGAAGCATGTGGGAACAGCAGACTGGGATAAGGATTGATTGAATATGTCCGTAAACACACCAGCCAGCTGGTCTGCAGTGAAGGAGAGTCCACAGGTTTTGGTAGCGGGCCGTGTCCGTGGCACTGTATTGTCCTCAAAGCGAGCAAAGAAGTTGTTTAGTCTATTTGGGAGCAAGACATCCTGATCCGCAACGGGGCTGGTTTTCCTTTTGTAATCCGTGATTGATTGTAGACCCTGCCACATACCTCTTGTGTCTGAGCCATTGAATTGCGACTCTACTTTGTCTCTATTCTGACGCTTAGCTTGTTTGATTGCCTTGTGGAGGGAATAGCTACACTGTTTGTATTCGGTCATATTTCCGGTCACCTTGCCCTTGGTAAAAGCAGTGGTTCGCGCTTTCAGTTTCGCGCGAATGCTGTCATCAATCCACGATTTCTGGTTTGGGAATGTTTTAATAGTTGCTGTGGGTACGACATCGCTGATACACTTGCTAATAAACTCGCTCATCGAATCAGCGTATTCGTCAATGTTGTTGTTTGACGCAGTGTGGAACATATCCCAATCCACATGATCAAAGTAATCTTGAAGCGTGGAATCAGATTGGTCAGACCAGCGTTGAACAGACCTGAGCGCGGGAGCTTCCTGTTTTAGTCTCTGTCTATAGGCTGGGAGCAACAAAATGGAGTCGTGGGACTAGGAACGCGAAACGAGGCAGCCATCTCTGTCGGCGCTGGAAGTAATCTTTAGCCAGAATTAACGCACAACGACTATACCACTTAGCTAAGAATTATTTGAATAATCAAGTCAATAAATGTTAGGTAGTTATTTAGATAGCAGATAGTTAATAAACTGCCTGGCAAGTTCAATGTATTAGTAGCCAACTAACATTAGGCTTTTCTAGTGTTAAGGCTTCCTCTCCCTTGGCTTCTGACAGAAACTGGAGGAGGCAGCGGCCACAGCGACTCTGGAGGAGCAGAGGAGAAAACAGACCCAGACTGACCTGCAGGACCGCTACAGAACAGACCTGGAGAGAGAGAAAATGGTAACCAACCACAAAGCTACACTCTAGCTCTGTTCCAGGAAGTTAATACTCAGAATCACTGCAACAACGTATTACTCAGCAAGACTTCTCTCATGACTTTGAATCATTGCGTTTGATGTATAACCAAGTATTATTACTATTAGTATTACTATTACTCACAGTATGAGTATTATTTATGGAGTTATCTGGGAAAATCTACACTAAACAGAATTGATTGTCATATGTACAGCACATGCTGCTTTGTACTGTGGTGGTGTGTGTGCACGTGTGTGTGCGTGTGTGCAATCATATCTGTGTCTAGATTATCATATCAACCTGTGTGTGTCCATTGTCCCCTGTCAGGTTCGTCAGCAGATGGAGGAGCAGGTGGCCCAGAAGTCCAGTGAGTTGGAGCAGTACCTGCAGCGTGTCAGGGAGCTGGAGGACATGTACCACCGCCTGGAGGATGCACTAGAGGATGAGAGACAGGCCAGGCAGGATGAGGAGATCATGCGCAAACTACAGACCAGGTTAGATGCAACACACTTGACACACTCATAGACAGTAGCCATACACTGAGTGTACAAGACATTAGGAACACCTTTCTAATATTGAGTTGCTTTCCCTTTTGCCCTCATATTTATCTAATTAACTAACTGTTTAAATTAATTAAATTAATCATGTAGCAATTAACTAATTAGGATCTGGGGCACCACGAGAGTGGTTCTTTAAAGCGTTACCATCTCCCGAATTAAACTCTGAAAGGTCTTTACCTATCATATCTATAAACAGTCAACTTATTAATCATAACCTCATATCCTCATAATATCATATCATCATTCTGAGCAGTCGTAACCTCCTTGCATCTGCAAAAACCCGAGCCTTAATTATGATTCAGTACTACACAAATTGGTTTAATTATTTATTTACTAGCTAATTAAATGAGAACACAGGATAAACACACACACTCTGCACCGGTTATTATCCCCAGCGGAATGACAACAACATGGATGCTTGTTAAAGAAGAGATGGAGATAGAGGGACAGAACCACTTAACACTGCCACATTCAGAAACTACTCTCACCTACAATAACCATATACTTTGCACACGAACCGCCGCCCGCTTTGAGCTAGACATGATAAATGTATTTACGTGAAATGCCTGGGTTCGCCTGGGATCTCTCGGTAAACGGGGCAGCCTTGAAAAGGGTGTTGGACCTTTTTTTGTCAAATGATTCAAACAACTCTTCTACTGTTGTCCTTCTGCGTAGTTGTCCAGTATCTGGGGACTTGTTGTGTAGTCCTGAACAGAACTACAGAGTTGATTTTCCTTCCATTCACTCTTGAAGATACTTCTTTGAAGATAGGCCAGCCAGCTGTATCAATGGTTTCCCAGTGGGGGGATGAGAGTAACGTAATACAATGGTTTGAGCAGAGTAACAGGATGGTCCTACTTAAATTCGCTTTCGAAGATACTTTACTTAGGACAGCTAAACAGCCGTTCCAGTGATTGTCCTGGAGGTGAGTTTATCGTCTCCACCTCGTGAGATTCACAGTTCAAACCATTTTAAACATGTAGTTGCTGCTTCACACTTTTTCTGGTTCAATGTGTTTTTTTCTTAACCCATCATTTATACGTTTTGCTCGAAAGGTTTAAGGTTCCGGCAGGCAGTCATGCTCCCTGACCTCACGCTGGGGTGGTGATTACTCACTGTGCAATGTTTTGGAAAACAATGATCTCTTATAACTTCTCAAATCACATCCCTCTCTTAAACAAAAAAACTCAATTTTCCATATTACATGCACAACCCATAGTATGGAAACTTCTTCCATGTGGTATGTATACTTTCCAAGTTACAGTATTTTCTTCATAACATTTTTAATGACATCACAAAACAACAAACAAAATGACACTTTCTACGTTAGAAATATTGTTCCATTATTCACTTTTTAACGTGTTAGAGTTTCAGTGGGAAAAGGTCTGTTGAGACAAAGAACATTCCTTTGGTGAATTTGGAGAGCGCAAGCCTGGATCTTCTCCCTTGATTTACAACAGGACGTGAGTGTCAATCCCCACTAGTTATTTCCTCCCCCATCTACGGGTGAAATGGGGTCTGATTGATGTTATTCATTGTAAACCTGATCTGACCTATTTGGATTCTCATGGTCAGTCATGACAAAGGGATCCTAGCTTTCACCTGGATTCACCTGCTCAGTCTTTGTCATGGAAAGAGCAGGTGTTTCTAATGTTTTGTACACTCAGTGTTCATGCACAGGTTAAAGGTAGTACACTATATAGGGAAAATGGTGCCATGTGGTACACAACTTCACACACAGATGTAGTGTACATTATCACACAAAAACAGTGTATCAGTAGGCTGTGTATAGATGTTAACGTTCACATTCTCAGGCTTCTGCACCCAGCATTTGTTTGAGTCTGTCTGTGATTGGTTCATGTGGTGTGTCTGTTTCTGCATGTACACAGGCTTCTGGAGGAGGAGTCAGCCAAGCGGGCGGAGCTGGAGCAAATCCACCTGCAGCAGCAGAGAGCCATCTCCCAGACCCAGGCTGAGAAGCAGGAGCTGGAGAGCGAGCGGCTGGCCAAGGAGATGGCCCTGCAAGCAGCCATGTTGCAGCTGGAGAGACTTGAGAGAGAGAGGCACGGAGCGCTGGAGCAGTACGAGGTCAGAGAACAACACCCTGTCTGTGTTTCAATATGGCTGTTAGTAGGGACCATGTCCCCTATTAACACTTCACTTAAAGTAAGGTTTTGCCGGGACATTTCATAAACAAGATTACAACTAATTTGGCAGGAAGTACTTCCTTTTGACCTATATGTCTGTGAGCAACTACTTGTCTTTATTCAGCTGAAGATAGTGTTGAGTCAGTGGAAGGCTGCCTGAAACAGACAGTCCGTCCCTGGCACCAAACGTGCCTTCTTCTCGAATTACTCCTCTGTCAACTGTTGACACAACACAAAACTATCATAGAGGTCTCTTCTTGCACTCTGTTGCCATCTAGTGGTGATTTCACTGAGAACTGTCTCTACTTCAAGAACAACAGCATAACTTATTTATTACTTAAAGGGACTTAGCCATCATTGAGATATATGGATAAACTATGTGTGTGGGTTTGTGTTACAGGAGGTGAGAATGAAATTGGAGCAGGCAGCTAATAAGACCAAGAGCTGGAAGGACAAGGTGGCCAAGCATGAGGGACTGGTCCGTCTCATCCAGCCAGGTAAGTAAGAATGAGAGAGGCCAACATCACCATAGTAGAATGTCCTCCACTGCATGTTCATGTTCTGTTCTGTTCTCCTCTCCATACTCATATTACAATGCTATTCATGTCTTTGTTCTATTGATCTATTGTTTGAATACAGTCTGTGATGTTTTCTTTCTCCTTCTGTCTGTGAAGGTGATAAAGGACCACAGAGGATGACTAACTGGGGCCCAGCAGCCTTCACAGACACTGAGCTGGACCTGAGGAAGAAGTCCTGGCAGGAGAGGAAGAACCACAACCAGTCAGCCCAGTAGACTAGAGATGGTGCTTCTTACCTGATGGTCCAGACATCTTACTGTGATCGTGTAGCATCACGATACTGTTGTCATATTGTTGTTGAGAATTAACTATGTGTATGGTTGCAAAATTCCTGAAACTTTCCCAAAATGTCCAGGATCTCCAGAAATCCCGATTGCTGGATTCTGGATTTCCTGCTTATTTTCTCCTAATTCTGTGAATCTTCTAACCAGGATATCTGGAATTTTGCAACCCTACTAATGTGCCAATGCTTTGACATTCCAAGTGTTTCACCATTCTGTGGTCTTTAACCAGGAAATAGAGCTGTAGATATTCAGTGAATAATATGTTCAACTTATTTTTTTAAATAATGTCATGAGAAAGTAATACGATTAAAGTAATAAGATAAAAGTAATAAGATGTTTTCTATTTAAAATGCTAAAATGCCAACGCATAAGTAGTGTATCTTATAAAATATATTTAAAGACATTTCTTTATACTGTTGCTGTCTGTTTTATTGGATGAGGGATGTGAGAATTATATGTGTTAGAATAGGCGAGTAGTGAAAAATAAATATGGCATGTATATATGACTCTGGGTTAGATATGCTCAGCCTTGATTTATATATTTGATACATTTCATTCAAAAACATTTTTTTCAATCTAACCATTTAAAATGTAATTTCCTGGTTTGCCTGTGGGAACTGTGGAACCTTCAGTAATATTCCTATGAAAGACTTGGCCGATGCCCTCTTGTGGTTTCATGAGTTAAAGCATCTGTTTACGGCTCTGCTGTAACTCACAGTAATATTATACTGTGGTGTGCTCTGCTGTAACTCACAGTAATATTATACTGTGGTGTGCTCTGCTGTAACTCACAGTAATATTATACTGTGGTGTGCTCTGCTGTAACTCACAGTAATATTATACTGTGGTGTGCTCTGCTGTAACTCACAGTAATATTATACTGTGGTGGGCTGGGAGTTACTGTAGATACCTTGAACCGCTTGAGTCCATAGCTATAGTTCCCCGTGTATTGTAGCCAGGTAAAGTTCAATTTAACCAACATATGCAAGTGTGAGCTGACCTCTGCACTTGTGTGTGTAATAGTGAATGTTGGTGCGGTGAGAACTTATGAGATCTGACTGCAGGGATGGAACTGCTGGGATCTAGTGTTTCTCTGCGGACTCTGAGCTGGGTTCTATTCTCTCTGGGGGAACCAGGGCCCTGGAATGGGATTCATGTTCTCTCTCTTGGGGCCCTAGGTCCTGCTTAATTCCACTCTCCACTACATCTCAGCCTAGCGCTGCAGATTTCTGTAATGGATGTTCTGCAGAGCTTCAAAGAGCTGGCTTGGCCATCTGTTTGTCTGTCTGAATCTGTCCTGGCAGGCTGAGGTCCAGCTCTCTCTCTCTCTGAGCCAGCCTGACCAAACCACCCCAACCATGTGTGACTGATAGTGACACCCTCTCCTCATTCATAAACCTGTGGTTTTCATTACAATAACTTTGTGTCATGTCGAAACAAATACAATCTGATTTCTTATTTCTTTGGGGCCAAATCCTGCTTTTGATTTGCTAAGTCCTGTGTGTGTGTGAGCATGTTCTTCTCACATCTGGAGCTCACTATTGTAGGTCTAGGTCTAGGACCTAGACCTACAACAGTCAGTCGTGACTAAGTTGGAGTATGAGGAGATATGTGCAGACTTCTACCAGCCCTTTTCCTTTATGAGAGCTTGGACAAACAATTATGATGATTAATAAATGCTACAGCACGAGCACACCCCCTCATGCCCGGACCCGCACTCTCGTCCACCCTGCTCAGGTTGCGCAGTGAGCTGACTTCACAGAGTGGTCTGGTCAGAGGGCTCGCCCTGGGCAGCCGCAGAACAAAGCCATGTCGATGGGAGGAGACAGGAGACCTGACCGCTTGGAGTGTGGAATCACAGGCCTGTCTGTCAGGATGGAGAAACACGCTAAGCAAACATGTAAACATCACAACAACCCCATCACACTGTCACGACAGCCATCCTACAGCATGATACACATAGTAAATCATTTTCATAAAACAGGATTTCTCCCTTTAGGCATATTCTTCTCTTCAGGAAAGACTCAAGGATTAAACATCTTAATATAACTAAGCCCTAAGAACAGAAATACAAGTAAGCATAGCTGAAGCAACACAATCCATCAAAGACTCCCAGACAGAATTGTTCCAGACCAACCCAGTTCAGAGTGCCTCTCCATGTAAACAAAGAGCTGGGCAGGCTTAAACAAAAACACATGAGACATACGTGATTCTATTGTAGCTATCTCTCTTGTTGTTGCCCCAGTAATTGGGCTTTCCAGCCTTTTTTCTGTGCTGAATATATATTTTTCCATTCAACTGTTTTATTTCATTGTGGAGAAATCTGCTGTTTTGTAGCTATGTGAAGTGACTTCCATCCTCACTGACAGACTTGAGACTCTGAGACCTGAAAACACCAGGCTCCACACCTCATCTACAGTCTACCAGTAGATGGTTGGTTGAGGTATGAAAAGAACCAATTTGACATCATACTGCATTTACATTTTAAACATTTAGCAGACGCAATTATCCAAAGCCACGTTCAGTTAGGCGTTACTCTCTGTCAAATTAAATACGTGTTTTGTCTTTGAGGAGGATAATTATATGAGTTGAGAATGAGGCTTTTGAGAACTGTTAAAGAAGGAATTTTAACAGGAATGACTTCAAATCCTGGAAGGTCGTTTCTTGGTGTTCTTGGTGTCCTGTCAATAAGGGTGTCTGCCAACTCTTAAGCCACAACCCTCAACACTGAGCATTCCATCCACCACTTCCTGTTTACTAGCTCTGACAAATGGCCCAGTGCCACTCCTCCTCCCTCTCTTCTACTTCCCTTTTCTCCTATTCTTCTTTCCTCTCCTCCTCCCCAAGAACTTAGTTTCTCTCATCTGCCACCCATTGTCCTCCTCTTTCTCCTCCCATCTCACTCCTCCTCCTCATCCCCCCTTCCCTCTTTCCCTTCTCTCTCTCCTCCTCCAACACAAGAAGTTCCTTAGTCTCTCTATCTCCAGTTTGCTCTCCTCCCTCTCCATTTTCCTCAATGAAAGAACCACAAATAAGTTGGTTAAGGGTTTTCAATCTGCTCTTCAATCTGCATCTTGCCTTGAGCCAATTACCCCTGTGTGAAAAGTAACTGATTGACCCAGATCATTCTTGTGACATAACAGGAAGGGAAGTGAAGACCGGTGATGAGGCAGGTACACGAGGTGTGGGAACGGTTGAATTAAACTGTTAATTACTTTTATGCTGCATCCACTTTAAAGGAAAGTGTTTGTAAAGAGTGTGACTTGCATACATTTGGCCACCCACATGAGCTAGTCAGGGCCAGCCCTATCCTTTTGGGGGCCCTAAGCAAGATTTGGTTTGCCTGAGGGGGCACAAAGTATGTGAGAATGGCTGGGGGTGATTCCATATGGAAGTTGGAGAATGTTGCACACCTGAAACTGTCACACCCTGATCTGTTTCACCTGTCTTGTGCTTGTCTCCACCCCACTCCAGGTGTCACCCATTTCCCCCATTATCACCTGTGCATTTATACCTGAGTTTTCTGTTTGTCTGTTGCCAGTTCGTCTTGTCTCTGCAAGCCTACCAGTGTGTTTCACCCGTACGCCTGTTTCTCTCGAGCCCCTGTTTTTGTAGTTTTTCCAGTTTTGACCACTCTGCCTGCCTTGACCCTGAGCCTGCCTGCCTGCCGTTCTGTACCTGTCTGACACTGCCCTGGATTACTGACCTCTGCCTACCATGACCCTGAGTCTGTTTGTCCCCTGTTTTGTTAATAAACATCTATGATTCGAACTGTCTGCATCTGGGTTTTACCCTGAAGTCTGACAGTAAGAACTGGCCATGACTGACCGAGCAGACTCGGACCAGCTCCGCAACGCTGTCTCCTCCCAAGTAGCCACCATTGAGAGGCACGAGGAGTTACTTTGAGGTTTTATGGAAGGATTGCAGACCTTGGCGGAACGCCATGTCCGTGCAATTTTGCGGATTATCTGTTAGGCAGCTGGCCATGGCAGTAACCTCCCAGCCCCTCAGTAACTCTGCTGAAAGCAGCGCGTCTCTCCAGGCCACCCCAGCTTCCCGAGAACTCTGCTTACCTACTCCGAAACGCTTCGCTGGAGAGTCAGGAACCTGTTGGAGTTTCTCTCCCAGTGTTCCCTCATCTTTGAGCTGCAGCCCTCGTATTTCCCCTCGGACCGTTCGAAGATTGAGTATCTCATAACGCTGATGTCCGGAAGGGCTCTCGCCTGTCTATGGCGGTGTGGGAACAACAATCTGCCGTGTTCTTCAGTCTGGAGGAGTTTGTGGCTGAGGTGAAAAACGTTTTTCTCCCGCAGAGTGGAGAACTATGCGGTTGATTTCCGCATGTTGGCTGCCGAGAGTGCCTGGGACCCGGAATCCCAGTTCGACACGTTCCTTCATGGATTATCGGTTTAGGTTAAATACGAGTTTGCAGCCCGGGAGCTACCTACGGATCTTGACTCGCTCATCGCCTTGACCATCCGGATCGATGGGCGGCTACAGGAACGTAGGGGGGAAAGGAGGTCTGATTCTGGTCCCACTTGATTGCCCAGGGCTCCCAGCTTGCCTCCGAGGAATCCAGGAAGTCCCCGGCGTTTACGTCCCCGAGAGAATCCTAGGTTACCCGAGTCTCTGAAGTCTGCCGCCTAGCCTCTTCCGGAGCCGATGCAACTCGGCAGAGCTAGGCTGTCTCCAGCTGAACATTTACGCAGACTTCAGAGACTCGTAAATGCGGGACTACCGGTCATTACGTGTCTACCTATCCATTAAAAGACCAGGCTCATCAGTAGGTACGAGTACTCTGCTGGGCCATATGGAGAATTTTTCTATTCCCCTTACTCACACCCCTCTCCATGCCATCCTGCTGTTGGGCAACCAGTCGAAATCTCTCCGGGTTCTCATTGACTCTTGGGCCGATGAGAGCTTCATGGACTCTACCCTGGTGTCAGAGTTGGGCATCCCCACTCAGCCCCTCTCCATTCCACTGGACGTTAGTGTGCTGGATAGGCGCTCTATAGGCAGTCACCCACAATACTACTCTCAACCTGCGAGTGTCAGGAAACCACAGTGAGTCAATGTAGTTCATGCTCATCAAGTCTCCTCAGGTTCACGTTTTATTGGGGTTTTCTTGGGTCTAGCAACACAATCCCCTTATCAACTGGACTGCTGGTGCTATCATGGGCTGGAGCCCGTTCTGCTACACCCATTGCCTGAAGTCGGCGCAGCCTGCCCCGGGATGTCTTCCTGTGGGCTCGGAAGAAGCCTCGGACCTCTCCGCCGTTCCTGCGGAGTACCAGGACCTCTGGGAGGTTTTCAGCAAGGCCCGGGCCACTCCACTTCCTCCACATCGACCCTATGACTGCGGGATCGACTCCCCCCCCCCCCCTCGCCTCCCCTCGAGGGGGCATGTGCTCACTATGGGCATGATGCATCTGATGGCTCTCATCACTCTTTATCAGTGACATCAACCTGCCTTCTGGGTGATAAGAGCCTGGTCCTGTGGTTCTGCTATGGGTCTGTGGTTCTCCTCTCCCAGCATGTTGCTGTGTCCTACACATGTACCAGATGTAATATCGCTAGCTGGTTAGCTGAGTGTACAAGTACTGTTTCCCTTGCTAAACCAAGACCATAGTTGCCACGTACAGCAATGACTCTCTGGTACTGACTCCTTTTGCTTGCACTCCAAAACCTCTCTTCTGAGAAAAGCCTCTCTTCCTCCTTAACTCTCAGATTGCATCACCTCAGCTTTGTTCCCATGCAAGACAAAATAAATAAATGAGACCAAACACAGAGAGTAAATATAATGAGAGTCATATGATTATGTGACAGTGATGTCGTTAGGGGGCAGCGATCCAGCCCAGAATGTGATGCACAGGAAAAGAGAGCAATGACCATAGGAGGGAAGGGGAAGAGAGATTGTGAGCCTTGACACTGTGGAGCTGCCAGCAGAGCTTGTTCTGGTGTCCTAAAGGACAAAAGAGCACCACCACTTCCCTCACAGCTCATATCAAACCCTTACCCCCTATCTCCTCCACACCCAGACTAGAGACTTCAACATGAGCTGCCTGGAGGAGAGTAGAACAACACACAGCCGGCTGACATAAGGGAAACATAACATGGTTGTTTATGTGAACCCAAGCTGCAGTACATTCTCCTAACTCCAACTCCACATGTGTGAATGGCATCACTGTTTGACAGAGCCATGCCAGATCCTTTGTTTGTCTCCTCCCTGAACTTTGTTCCTGATTTTCTCAAACATTTCATTTCAGACCAAATGTTCTTAATCTGGATGTTTCAAAGTGGGACTGTGATAAGTCTTACACTGGGGTGGAGAAAGACGAACCTGTCATGTCTTAGGTAATGTCCTTCTACAGCAATCATTCTCACTGCTGAGACTTTAATGCTTCAGCACCCCCTACAACTCAACCACACACACAGAACCCACGGTCATTGAGAAAACCATATTGTGGAATCCCAAGTCATTTGGTCCCATGCTAACGTGCTATAATGCTTAAAGTGCAGGACTATTAGCCAGATAGTTTGAACTAACGACAACTACCATTGTGATATAGCTTCTTATACACTGCCACTGCTTCCACAATCAAGACCTACTCAAATTCCAAATGGGTATTTTACAAGAATTAAATAGTAAAACCAAACATTTACACAGAGTGATTTTAGGCCTCCTCTCTGAGTTTTTTTTTCTCCCACTGTCACAATCTGCTTCTGCTTACCAGTAAATTTACAGTTTAAAACAATCGCTTCTCACCCATTTCAAGATTGCCTCCTAGTCCTATATAATAAATCTGCTGTTAAAGACTGTAGGGTTTATTTGTAGCCTGCGGTCCAATCTGTTTGGTATTCATTTATATCACTGAGCACATAACTAAGTCAAGGCCTCCATGCCACCTTTCAGTCCTTCAACACATGACCTGTAGACCACTGGGACCCTTAGTAGCTACATAAATAAATTAACTTTATTGACCACAGATTTCTCTGGTTCAACAACGTTAGGAGCACAGAGGGTATATCTGATCGTCTGAGCTAGTATCGCAGAGGGAAAAGTAGCTGCAGGGCTTGTTTGATTAAGGTAATTTGATAATGTCAACATTGATAACAGAGCTAGAGTGGTTGATTGTCTGTATATGTCCTTCCTGTTGCAGCAAGAGAGAGAGAGAAAGAGGGGTGGGGGGGGCAGAGATTGTATGGTACATCTGATTAGGCTATGGTCCTGGGGAGAATGACGCTCCCTGCTCCTCTCCATTGAATTAAAACGGAGCAGGACTTGGCTTCAGGCCAGCCGCTAAACTGCCCGTCTCAGGGGAAATTGCACCACACACACACTGACACACACTTCCATTCCCTCTGGGAATATGTTTCCTCCAAACTGAGTTAGGATGCTAAACTATTTCCTTAAATGCAAATGACCTGATGTGAATTCTCTCCTTCTCTGTCATAGTGAGTGTTCCACTACTTCAAGTCCTGCTCCGCCACCACCAGCATCCCTGTGACTACGGGAACGGGAATGTTTGTCCCAGCTCAGCTGCGGTAGGTACAGCACATCACACTGATTCATTGGCAAGAGTTCACATTATCTTTTCAGAGGTACTTCATTCAAAACTTAAGCTTCACCAGTGACATTTGTCTGTAGTTTTCCATTTGGTTCTCTTCTTCAGTGGAACATCAATTAGAATAGGCCAGAAGTAGTTTTAAGTGAGGGGTGGGGTTCAGTATTGCCTCCCTGCCTATGTTCTGCTCTCGCTTCGCTCTTTAAACTCTGGGGAGAACATTTTTCAGATCTGGTTTCAATTACTTGCTATTGTTTTCTGTCTTATCTACAGTGTCTGAGCAATGTGTCCCATCATACTGCACGTCCCAATATCCACACTACCACACTACTTAGAATGAATGCCCAATACATTCTAAGTGGTTTGCTAGTGTGGACATAAGAACGTAGTATACTCCATCCCCTGGTTTAGTGCTCCACAGCTGCTCTCTATAGTAACCAGTGAGTTACTGTAAGTGTGTGAAGTCAGTGGCTGGTTCATCTCCAATTCTGAGGCTCTCTCTCGACTCTCCCAGTCTGAGGCAGGAACCAGAGGAGAAGTAGAGAACAGTAATCTCCTGGTCCGTCCCTGGGGGGTCACGGCCATGTTGAGAGACATTCCAGACATAGCCGCTTCACAGCTCGATTAAACCCAACTGGTCACTGCACACACACAAAGTGAGACCTCAGCACCAACCAGCCAACCAGCCAGGCCCCGGTGCTACTGTACTGTAGGTTCAGCACCAGTCCCTCTCCCAGTCTCCCTCTCAAGTCTCCCTACTCTTCTCTGAGTGGCTTGTTTTAATCACCTCATTCCATTTGATGTGTAGTCCACTCCCTGCTCTTATCATCCAGGAATGTCCAGGCTATCATAAAAGAGAGAGGGTCTAATGGTTCACTTTGATTACCCACACCATACCACCCTTTTGGTACGACTGGGGCTCCACCAGCTCTCTCTGTTTGTGTGTTTGTGTGTGCGTGCGCTCCATGTACCTCCATGTTCCTCTGATTTATTAGATGTTGGAGGCTTTCAACTTTTGCGGAGGCTGGAGAGGACAGTTCCCCTGCTCCCACAGGTGCTCCCAGCAGCCAGCAGCCAGCCCAGAGACAGAATAGAACAGAGCCGAGCCTCCCAGCAGCCAGCATCCAGCCCAGAGACAGAATAGAACAGAGCCGAGCCTCCCAGCAGCCAGCCCAGAGACAGAATAGAACAGAGCCAAGCCTCCCAGCAGCCAGCCCAGAGACAGAATAGAACAGAGCCGAGCCTCCCAGCAGCCAGCAGCCAGCCCAGAGACAGAATAGAACAGAGCCGAGCCTCCCAGCAGGCGGTGGAAGAGCTTTGACACGATTAAGACTTCATCTGGAACCCAAGCACCCTGCCTGGCCATCTGCTGGTGTGGATCCTACATTCAGGCCCAGGCAGCAGGATGTAGAGAATACACATACTGTAACAGACTGGAAGTGGTGTGTACCCAAAACCGTAACAGGGACCAACAGTAGAGTGACTTAGTGTCATTCCTCTTCTAGTACGCCAAGAACAACATGCATTTCATCACATGAACAGGTTTTTGGCTGCATGGAAATGAACTTAGGACCCCTATCAAGCTCCATACACGTGCAGAGGAGATGTGTCAATAAATTACTGTTAGGAGCGAAGGCCTGGAGACACAGCTGGGAGTCATGGGGCTGAAAAACAGCAGGACGAGGGAGGAAAAGTCTGTAAATCTGTTACACAGAGTGGAACCGGGCAACCCAAGAGCAGACTCAGATGAGGAGACTGGGATGAAGTAACACACAGAGAGAGAGGGAGGGGAGAGAGTACTAGAGGAGTGGCGGCAGGTCAAGGAGACACAGGATGAGTTGTAGAGGGCGTTGCAGGAGCTGATGTGACAAAATCTGTAAATTGTACTAAAGAAATCAGTTCCACTGGCAGCAGGATCAACCCTCTGGACATTATTAGAAGCAGAAAATCAACACGATAAGAAATCAGAGTTTTTGCAGTTTGAATTTCATTAAACAACTGGAGTTGATGCCCCTGTTCTTTTACAAGTCCTTGCCTTGTCCCAGTGCTGTAAAGCAGGATTTCCCAAACTCAGTCCTGGGGCCCCCCTGTGTGCACCTTTTGACCTAGCATTACAAAGCTCATTCAAATAATCAAAGCTTGATGATGAGTTGATTATTTGAATCAGCTGTGTAGTTCTAGGACAAAAACTAAAATGTGCACTCAGGGGGGCCTGTCACGACTTCCGCCGAAGTTGGTTCCTCTCCTTGTTCGGGCATCGCCGGCCTTCTAGCCATCATTGATCCATTTTTCATTTTCCATTTGTTTTGTCTTCTCTTCCCACGCACCTAGTTTCAATTCCATCATTACATATTGTGTATTTAACCCTCTGTTCCCCCCCATGTCCTTGTCCGGAATTGTTTATTGTAAGTGCTTGTACACATTATTTTCTGGTGTGCGAAGGGTTTTGTACCCATTGTATTGATTGTTCTGTTTACGGTGATTTTTATTATTAAACTGCACTGTTGTAACAGTTTTCGCCTGACTTCTCTGCCGCCAGTACGCACCCCTTACAGGGCCCCAGGACTGAGTTTGGAAAACCCTGCTGTAAAGGACGCATGAGAAATAAAGCACGTATGGTACCTCAACCTCAGGTCATGCATAAATGTAACAATGAGGCCCAATAAAGAACAATGTAAAAATCTTTCTGCTGTCAGAGTCTGCTCAGTTTGAGAGGCTGAGACATTCTTATTGCTTCTGTACAGTACAGACAGACAGTCTTATAAAATACAGATTTATCTGAAAACAAAAGAAAAACATTTGTCCAAAGTTTGTCCAGGTAAAAAAAAAGCATATTTCCATGATTTATTTATTTTGAACGTCCAGATGTGATAAATCACCTCTGTGATACTCTGTCGGATCTGTCAGGCGTTTACTGCTGTACTGGAGTCATGAGAAAACTATCTTCCAGGGTTTCTAAGGTGACACTGACACAATTCAAATAGATAAACAGACTGCTATGTGTTACTGCAACCAATACAAGACAAAGGGGGGACCAGCCTCCAGCCAAGGCCCTGCTTGCTTCACACATCTCAACTGCTGTATTTCATCCTATGACAGTTCTGGATGGAGCTGTTGCTACACCAGTGCATAAATGGCAGAAACAAGTAAACATCAAATAGATGAGTGAAATAGCTGTCTAAAGTGACTGTGGAAAGAGGCCCATCTCAATAATATGATGTATTTCTCCACTTGATCCAGAGAGGGTGTTTATCAATGTTCTTTTTCTGGTGATGTGGAACCATGGACTAGATGACCAGGGAAGACATACATTCCTTACAACAGTCAGAGAACCATTACTAAAGAAACAGAGAGTCTAGCTGGCATATTGTCAAAGTATTATCTCTTACTGCATACAGTACATTTCAGGACTGGACTGTTTCACCCAGAAGATATGACAGTAAGGTAAAAACACTGCTGTGTATGTGGCCCCAGCCTGAAATGGAAAACACATTTATACTGGTTTCAATATACGCAGATAGACAAACACCAACTCAAACCCAAAACCAAAGTAAACCAAGAGAAGAGCTCCATTCCGTGGGA
The DNA here is from genome assembly GCF_034236695.1 of Oncorhynchus nerka. Taxonomy (NCBI): domain Eukaryota; kingdom Metazoa; phylum Chordata; class Actinopteri; order Salmoniformes; family Salmonidae; genus Oncorhynchus; species Oncorhynchus nerka. The sequence goes on from NC_088422.1 coordinate 77,498,950, forward strand.
ACATGAGTAAGCATGGGCTCTGTGGTCATCATAATGAACTAGAGACTGCAGTTTATACCATCGCTTTTCTCTGCGGTTCTTTAATAATGCTTCTTTATATATTTGATACATTTATTTGATTCTAGTGGGAACGTAACAAAAGGAGACTAGGGAAGCAGTTTCATTCAGTGCGTTAGGCAAGTGGGAGGGGAGTATGAAGGACAGATTCGTTTGTGGTGAATAAAACCATCTGTTGCAATTGACTGGTGGCCAACAAATCCACTAGAGGAAACGATACAGAGAGGCTGGACAGAAGTCAACTGAACACAGCATTACATAACATCACCACTGACACTGACTGACCATTGGCACTTTAGGCTGACCACTGGGGTGACTGGTGGTCTGCTTTGCCCTGTCAATGTGGTTAACCCTTACCCTCTTCAGAGACAGAGCTCAACTATGCAAGTCACTCTCCTTGCAAACTGTCCAGATTCCAGAACAATCCTAGCACTGCAGCACAAAAAAATGAAGCACAATATTTCCCTCATACAGACAAATATGGTAATATTGCATTGCATCTCCTAAATTATTTGTCAAGGGAATGTCAACAGTTGATGATTTACCTAACGAACAATCAAATGTGTCTACCAGTCATTTAAATGTGCGATTATATCATATTTTACTAGCTGAATCTGAAAATAATAAAGTAGCTTGTGTTGTGTAAACATATTAAAGATGTCCCCTACAAAGTTCCATCAGTGACAACAGCTTCTCTGTTTTAGGATGATTGAATTTAAAGCAATAAAATCTAATTAGGAAAACAGTGGCAGCTTTAGGGCCTGAGCAACTGAAGAGTTATCTTGTTAATTCAGCTTTAATTTAGAATTACAGAAATATTTTACAAATACAGGCTTGTATTTTTCACGATTATGATAAAAAGATATGATGTTTTTCAGACTTTATTGGACTTCATATAACTTCAGTATGCCAACAGTGCATACAACACGCAGATGAACATGAGTAAAAAGTCTAAACAATAATCTTCTGGACATTGATTAAAGAGGAGTGGGCCTATATCAACAATTTATAGGGTGAATTTAAGTGGGAAAGTTAATTTCAGCAATCAGTAAATGTGTTATGCTACAGATTGTCCTTGATAAAAGAGAGGGTGAGAGGAGAATAAGAAACAATCAGTTAAACGATTTCCTCTAAATTGGTTCTGTTCTTTACATAGAACATTGACCTCTTCCCCCTCATATGTATTTCCTAAATCAAATTAAATCAATGCACTAATGTGTAGGGAGGAGAGGATGAGAGAAAGGCTCATGTGGAATTAGAGAAATTATTCTGGGTGAGAGTTCGTTCCACAAGAGGACGACAGGTATTTTCAACTGTGTCTTAAATGTTTCCTTTTCGTCAAAGTCAGTTTTTAAAAACCAGGAATACAGGAATGTAGTTCCGCTGGGGATTAGTGAGAGGAATCGCGCTCATCACGGCGCATGTCTGTCTATAAACTCGTCCAGAATCGCTCGAGGGGGTCTGATTCAGTGCGCAACAGTTGGGACAGGACTCTGACGCACTACAGTACCGCGAGGAAGTTTTGAGTGTAGTAATTAATGTGCAGGGTCTCACGTGTTTGACCTCTGAGTATAATTATAACTGATGTTAGCTTTAAATCAGTACATGTGCGACATTGATAAATTAAAACATATAGCTGTTTTGAAGTAGGGCAGTCTTCGTTTTCGAGGCACCAAGAAAATATTAACAAGGCTGTCACGGAGCTCGCCAGGGACATGGGTCAGCTTTGCGCTGCAACACTCTTACCATTTGGTGCCATCTGCGTTGTTTTTATTTGGGATTGTGGTGCCAGTTCTTCAATAAAAACAAGATTTGCAGTGCTCACTTCAGGGTAAGTTGATAGTCCGCGCATTTGTGAAGGAACGTTGAAGATATCAGTCTGTTATTTCCTATCAGAAAATTAAATTAAATATAGGACACCCGATCAAAGCTTAAGAAAAGTGCATGTAAATTCAAGTGAACGATTGGTAGGGAGTTAATAAAACTGCCCAGTAACTTGCTATCCAGTTGGACATGGTGATGAGTGTGCTATTTAGACCGAAACGTAACTGAATTTAATATTAATTTGTGATGTGTGAGAAACAATCAAAACAACACTTTGATGTTGAAAAACTTCGACAATCAGTCAAAGAAAGACCACCACGTTGCTCAACTCATCACGCCTACATACCCAATGATCCGTGCGTCCGCAAGTAAAAGGCTGTTGTGATGGGATTGGAATATTGAATGAGATCACGCAAATACAGAGGAGTAGTTATCGGAATCACTCAATGCCAACTGTAAATTCTGCCCATAGCGTGACATAGGTTATTAAGGTGCACATAGAGAGGTCTGGACCAGGGAGAGGGAGTTCATAGCCTACATACAATAGTTTGAATGAAGTGGGCAAAGTATAGACCAGAAGAACTAATTTTGCTCAGAAATGATCATTTAATACTGTGATATTACCTCTTAGTTCATTATTCCAGTTGTAAACGATTTCATGATATTATTATTTTACTTTACTTTTCCAAGAAAATGTCTTTGTGACAGACATCTGTATTTTCAAACGAGTTATTGTGTTTCTTAATCCTGGTCCTGGGGACCCTGAGGGGGTGCACATTTTGGTTTTTGTATTAGCACTACACACCTGCTTTAAATCATCCAAAGCCTGATGATAAATGCACCTCTTTGCAGGGTTATTTAACAAACGTTTCTCTTGCAATCATATGCTGGCCACTGCATGGCACAATCAGTTGTCTTTATTACTTTCATTTTGAAATGTTCTTACTGCTTCACATACAATAGTTGCTGCCATAGAATTGTGATTATGTATTGAAGCATGATGTACTACAGTAGCCATAATGCTTGGGAACTGCTTTGAAAGGAAATTTCCACTAAATTTCCACTATGAAATAACTGCCAATTTAATTGTTGCCAACATTGTTACCAACATTGTTACCAATACACTTATCTCTCTTGTCTCCTTTCTCATGGCTTTGTAAAGGGAGGAGTGTCCAGAAAACAAGGTAGTGACAGTGGAGTACCCCTGTATTACAGCAAGGGGCACGGATGGCACCTGTCTCAGGTAAGAATGTCCCATCCTTTAAAAAGAAAAGGAGAGCCCCGCACACTCCAGGACAGGCTTTCCCAAACTCAGTCCTCTGGACCCCAAGGGGTGCACATTTTGGTTTTATCCCCAACACTACACAGCTGATTCAAATAATCAACTAATAATCAAGCATTGATCATTTGAATCAGCTGTGTAGTGTTATGGCAAAACCCAAAACATGCACCCCTTGGGGTCCCCAGGACCACGTTTGGGGAATGCTGCTCTAGGAGCTCAGATGAAATAATTTAATAGCAACGTTTCGACAGCCAATCTGTCTTCATCAGGGTTTAATGACAAACACTGCGGGTCACTAATTGATATTGTTTCAAAGAACACACACAGGTGTCAGTAATCATGGCCGGGTGTGGCATGATTTCATTGGACAATTTTTCAAATATCAATAGAACATGTAAAAAAGCATGAATGGATAACATACGATCATAGATACAATTAGGCTACATCATATAAGCTTACAATCACTTTATTTACAATGGATAACAAAAACACAATCACAGGAATGGCTTCAGATCAAACTCTATGTTGAGACTGAAGGGAGCGAGGGCCTTTAAATGAAAGATCCAGATGGTCCATCATTTTAACAATAAATTGTGAAGGTCACCCACTCTCCTAGGGAGGGCGATGTGTTCGATGCCGATATAGTGACGAGACGAAATAGGGTGGTCCGTTCAAAAACAATCCCCATCTACCAACACGGAATGTACACACACACACACACACACACACACACACACACACACACACACACACACACACACACACACACAGAATCCCCCAGTCTGCAGATCTGGTTTAAGTCCGAAGCATATGATCTGTGTACTGTCAAGGTTATACCACAGCAATAGAAGTTGTCTCATTTGATTCTTGGGTCCAGACGAGATGTGTGTGGTGGTGGTGGTGGAGTTTTAGCTAGTTTTCTAGTTTTTCCTGCCATGTCTCCCAGGGAAGCGTGGTAAGGACTGCCTCAGGCTGTAAAATAGCATTTTGAGGATGGCCATGCATGAAAATGATTCTGTCTGGTCTGCCTAACCGTGCAAGCAGAGTGAGTTAACCATATAGCTCAGTGAGTCCTGGCAGCCTGCAGGCTTTCCCATATCTCTGTGGTTGGGGTTAGCACAATTACACTGGGTTATTGTGGTGTCGGGCAGCAAACCCACACAGCCACTAGAAACAAAGAGCCAATGAGATGTATTTTCTCTCTCTCTCTCTCTCTCTCTCTCTCTCTCTCTCTCTCTCTCTCTCTCCACAAATTGTTTAAAAAAGGTTTTTCCTCAATCTACATACAACACCCCATAATGACAAAGCGAAAACAGGTTTTAGTGACATAAGTATTCAGACCCTTTGCTATGAGACTTGAAACTGAGCTCAGGTGCATCCTGTTTCCATTGATTATCCTTGAGATGTTTCTACAACTTGATTGGACTCCACCTGTGGTAAATTCAGTTGATTGGACATGATTTGGAAAGGCACACCCCTGTCTATATAAGGTCCCACAGTTGACAGTGCATGTCAGAAGAAAAAAAACAAGCCATGAGGTCGAAGGAATTGTCCGTAGAGCTCCGAGACAGGATTGTGTCGAGGCACAGATCTGGGGTAGGGTGCCAAAACATTTATGCAGCATTGAAGGTACCCAAGAACACAGTGGCTTCCATGATTCTTAAATGGAGGAAGTTTGGAACCACCAAAACTCTTCCTAATTGGGGGAGAAGAGCCTTGGTCAGGGAGGTGACCAAAAACCTGATGGTCACTCTGACAGAGCTCCAGAGTTCCTCTGTGGAGATGAGAGAACCTTCCAGAAGGACAACTATCTCTGCAGCACTCTACCAATCAGGCCTTTATGGTAGAGTGGCCAGACGGAAGCCACTCCTCAGTAAAAGGCACATGACAGCCCACTTGGAGTTTTCCAAAAAGGCACCAAAGGGCACCCAGATTGAATTCTTTGGCCTGAATTCCAAGTGTCACGTCTGGAATAAATCTGGCAACACCCCTATGGTGAAGCATGTTGGTGGCAGCATCATTCTGTGGGGATGTTTTCAGCGGCAGGGACTGGGAGACTAGTCAGGCTCGAGGGAAAGATGAACGATTCAAAGTACAGAGAGATCCTTGAAGAAAACCTGCTCTAGAGCGCTCTGGACCTCAGACTGGGGTGAAGGTTCACCTTCCAACAGGACAACGTCCCTAAGCACACAGCCCAGACAACGCTGGAGTGGCTTCGAGTCTCTGAATGTCCTTGAGTGGCCCAGCCATAGCCCGGACTTGAACCCGATCTAATATCTCTGGAGAGACCTGAAAATGGCTGTGCAGCAACGCTCCCCATCCAACCTGACAGAGCTTGAGAGTGTCTGCAGAGAAAAATGGGAGAACTCCCCAAATTCAGATGTGTGAAGCTTGTAGCATCATACCCAAGTTGACTTGAGGCTGTAATCAATGCCAAAGGTGCTTCAACAATGTACTGAGTAAAGGGTCTGAATACTTATGTAAATGTGATATTTCTGTTTTATATCTTTTATACATTTTTCTAAAAACCTGTTTTTGCTTTGTCATTATGGGGTATTCTGTGTAGATTGATTAGGGGGGAAACGATTTAATCTATTTTAGAATAAGGCTGTAACGTAACAAAATGTGGAAAAAGTCAAGGGGTCTGAATACTTTTCCTAATACACTGTATGTTGGGATTCGGGTATAGAAGGTTAAGGGTCTGTTTTCACTTCCCTGCTAGTCCAATCTGTTGTTGTAATACAGTGGTAAGACTGGTCCCACTGGGAAGAGGGCAAGTATTTGGGGATGTGGTATAGCGCCCCCCCCCCCCCCCCCCACACACACACACACACTAGCCAACAGCTCGCAGATACAGTGTGGCTAGGCTATGCGGGTACTGGGTAGCCTAGTCTACATAATGACATTGTTATGGATAAGAGGAGGAATTTTTGTTGTTGTCAAACGACAGTCAATCAAAGATCATAATGTCACCAGAATAAGACCCTCAATATTTATTGGAAAGGAGCATCAAGCTCATCACAGTGGACTTTCATCAACCTGTGAAGTTCATCAAAACTTATTTCCTCTGTAGCCTAATAAACTACATGGACCACACACCACATCATCATGTGACTCCAAGTTTACTTTGATATGATGGTTATTATATCAGTATTTGCACAAGTCGTTTCCACCACCATTTCTCGCATAATACATTTTACAGACACAAAAAGATCCCAACATGTCGAATGAACAAATGATCTGTCGGCATTTATAAAATTGTACCAAAACTTAATGTTTCCACTTCCTGAGATTTTTTTCTATACGGTATGACTTTACTCACATGATAATGTGGTTACTGTTAATGTTTGTCTAGTTTGCTTCCAGACATATCTACTGGCTTAGTCAAAACGGCTTTGGGCTGCATTGGTATCAGTGAAATGTTCTTGCTGGGGTCCAAGATATGATAATTTCTCTTTTGAATCACTTATGAACATGATTTTTTTCTAAATGTCCCATCCATCTTGTCATGTCTGGGCCTGAGTGGGGATACTCTGAAGTGAACTGTTGTGAACTCAGTCATTCACTGGGCCTGCCTGCCACACACTCATCAAACCTCTCGAAGAAATCGCAAGAATTGACATAATATTCAGTTCATTCCTGCCCGACCACTAGATTTCCTCTGTAAACCCCAGTTAAACCCGGCTGTCTTAACTCAATATACAGGGTGGGCTCTGTACCCAATCATATGCCTCTGTGAACAGGGTTCTGACGACTTCCGACAGACCAGACGGAGCAGTCTTCTGGTCAGGCTCCGTAGACGGGCACATCGCGCACCGCTCCCGATCATACTACTCACCAATGTCCAGTCTCTTGACAACAAGGTAGACAAAATCTGAGCATGGGTTGCCTTCCAGAGAGACATCAGAGATTGTAAAGTTCTTTGTTTCACGGAAACATGTCTCACTCGAGACACGCTATCGGAGTCGGTACAGCCAGCTGGTTTCTTTACGCATCGCGCCGACAGAAACAAACATCTTTCTGGTATGAAGAGGGGCGGGGGGGTGTGCCTTATGATTAACGAGACGTGGTGTGATCACAACAACATACAGGAACTCAAGTCCTTCTGTTCACCTGACTTAGAATTCCTCCCCATCAAATGCCGACTGCATTATCTACCTAGAGAATTCTCTTCGATCATAATCACAGTTGTGTATATTCCCCCCCAAGCAGAGCTGAACTCTACTAAGCCCCCCTGTGATTCGCTGGTCAGGGCACTGAGAGGTCTCCCCTTACAAGCCATAAAACGTGACACATCGACGGCCCTGAAAAAACTTCATTTAACTCTATGTAAACTGGAAACCACATATCTTGAGGCTGCATTTTTTGTAGCTGGGGATTTTAACAAGGCTAATCTGAAAACAAGGCTCACTAAATTCTATCAGCATATCGATTGCACAACCAGGGCTGGCAAAACCCTATATCATTGTTATTCTAACTTCCGCAACGCATATAAGGCCCTTCCCCGCCCTCCTTTCGGAAAAGCTGACCACGACTCCATTTTGTTACTCCCAGCCTATAGACAGAAACTAAAACAGGAAGCTCCCACACTCACATCTGTCCAACGCTGGTCCGACCAATCGGATTCCACGCTTCAAGATTGCTTCGATCACATTGAACTGGGATATGTTCCGCACTGCGTCGAACAACAACATTGATGAATATGCTGATTCGGTGAGTGGGTTTATTAGCAAGTGCATCGGCGATGTCGTACCCACAGCGTGCATTAAAACATTCCCAAACCAGAAACCGTGGGTTGATGCAAAACTGAAATCGCGCAAAACTGAAATCACGACAACTGCTTTTAATCAGGGCAAGGTGACCAGAAACATGACTGAATACAAACAGTGTAGCTATTCCCTCCACAAGGCAATTAAACAAGCTAAGCGTCAGTATAGAGACTAAGTAGAGTCGCAATTCAACGGCTCAGACACAATAGATATGTGGCAGGGCCTACAGTCAATCACGGACTATAAAAGGAAAACCAGCCCCGTCACGGACCAGGATGTCTTGCTCCCAAATAGACTAAACAACTTATTTGCTCACTTTGAGGACAATACAGTGCCACTGACACGTCCCGCTACCAAAACCTGCGGGCTCTCCTTCACTGCAGCCGACATGAGTAAAACATTTAAAAGCTTGCAAGGCTGCAGGCCCAGACGGCATCCCCAGCCGCGTCCTCAGAGCATGTGCAGACCAGCTGGCTGGTGTGTTTACGGACATATTTAATCCATCCTTATCCCAGTCTGCTGTTCCAACATGCTTCAAGAGGGTCACCATTGTTCCTGTTCCCAAGAAAGCTAAGGTAACTGAGCTAAATGACTACCACCCCGTAGCACTCACTTCCGTCATCATGAAGTGCTTTGAGAGACTAGTCAAGGACCACACCACCTCCACCCTACCTGACACCCTAGACCCACTCCAATTTGCTTACCGCCCCAATAGGTCCACAGACGACGAAATCGCAATCACACTGCACACTGCCCTAACCCATCTGGACAAGAGGAATACCTACGTGAGAATGCTGTTCATCGACTACAGCTCAGCATTTAACACCATAGTACCCTCCAAACTCATCATCAAGCTCGAGACCCTGGGTCTCGACCCCGTCCTGTGCAACTGGGTCCTGGACCTCCTGGTGGGCCGCCCCCAGGTGGTGAGGGTAGGTAACATTACATTACATTACATTACATTAACAACATCTCCAGCCCGCTGATCCTCAACACTGGGGCCCCACAAGGGTGCGTTTTCAGCCCTCTCCTGTACTCCCTGTTCACCCACGACTGCGTGGACATGCACGCCTCCAACTCAATCATCAAGTTTGCAGACAACATTACAGTGGTAGGCTTGATTACCAACAACAACGAGACAGCCTACAGGGAGGAGGTGAGGGCCCTCGGAGTGTGGTGTCAGGAAAATAACCTCACACTCAACGTCAACAAAACAAAGGAGATGATCGTGGACTTCAGGAAACAGCAGAGGGAGCACCCCCCTATCCACATCGACGGGACAGTAGTGGAGAGGAGGCTGAAGAAGGCTGGAGGCTGAAGAAATTTGGCTTGTCACCAAAAGCACTCACATACTTTTACAGATGCACAATCGAGAGCATCCTGTCGGGCTGTATCACCGCCTGGTACGGCAACTGCTCCGCCCATAACCGGAAGGCTTTCCAGAGGGTAGTGAGGTCTGCACAACGCACCACCAGGGGAGGTCTGCCCTCCAGGACACCTACACCATGTCACAGGAAGGCCAAAAAGATCATCAAGGACACCAACCACCGAGCCACTGCCTGTTCACCCCGCTATCATTCAGAAGGCGAGGTCAGAACAGGTGCATCAAAGCAGGGACCGAGAGACTGAAAAACAGCTTCTATCTCAAGGCCATCAGACTGTTAAACAGCCATCACTAACATTGAGTGGCTGCTGCCAACATACTGACTCAACTCCAGCTACTTTAATTATGGAAAAATTGATGTAATAAATGTATCACTAGCCACTTTAAACAATGCCACTTCATATAATGTTTACATACCCTACTCATCTCATACATATGTATATACTGTACTCTATGCCATCTACTGCATCTTGCCATCTTGATGTAAAACATGTATCACTAGCCACTTTAAACAATGCCACTTTCACATGTTTACATACCCTACATTACTCATCTCATATACATAAACTGTACTCTATACCATCTACTGTATACCATCTACTGCATCTTGTTCTATACCATCACGCATTCATATATATTTTTTATGTACATATTCTTATTCATTCCTTTACACTTGTGTGTATAAGGTAGTTGTTGTGAAATTGTTAGGTTAGATTACTCGTTGGATATTACTGCATGGTCAGAACTAGAAGCACAAGCATTTCACTACACTCACATTAACATCTGCTAACCATGTGTATGTGACAAATAGAATTTGATTTGATTTGAAATGCCTAGTCTGAGCAACCCCTTTCCCCTGTGTGTCAACCGCTTGTCTTTCAAGTGTTCATTAGTAAGACAGACTCCGCTCCATGCCTAGTCTGAGCAACCCCTTTCCCCTTTTTTTCAACCGCTTTTCTTTCAAGTGGTCTGTGTTCATTAGTAAGACAGACTCCGCTCCATGCCTGGTCACAATCTGCCCTTCCACACAACACAGCGTTTCTCTTTTAACTGTGACTCTGCCTTAGTCTTGAAAGATGAAGATTTGACAGGGAGAGAGAGAGTCCAGGCTCAGGCCTCCTCGGGGATAGGGGTTGATGGTGATGCCAGGGAGAGGGTCTCGGATGTCATTGTCCCTCAGAGAGATGTGTAGAGTTTCAGCCATTAAACCCTGAGATAACACTGAGCAGAGACATGGAGAGTCTGTCTGGGACCTCTCCAGGCCAGAGTGAACAACACTCAGGCTACTCACACTGGCTGCATTCCCCTCGTCTCCTCTCCTTTCCTCTTTCTCTGAGTGCAATGTGTGTGTCCTCCCTGGTGTTAAAGAGTACGTAGTGAGTGATAATGTGTGTGTCAGTTGAGTTTTCGTGTGTGCATGTGTCCTAGGCTCTGACAGCTGATAGTGCAGGAGATGCCTGGAGTGCATGCAGGCCCAGAGCGTATGTACTACGTACTGTAGCTACTACCTCCTGAGTGTTACGCTCCCTCTCATCTCTCTCTCTTTATTTGTTTCCTTGTGGATTTACTGCATTAGACTTGGTTCTCACCTCTGTAGTGTTCTCTCTGTGGGCTCCGTACTCCCTCCGTCACCGCTCTGCTCCCCCCTACAGTCCCTACATGTCGACAGGCCGCGGTGGGGCCGGCTGTAAACAAGTCTGTGACACGCATGGCAGGGGGAACAGGGGGAGAGAAGGAGGAGAGTGAAGGAGGGGAAAAGGTTTTCCAAGGCTTGCCTGGACAACCACATCAAGGTGTATAAAAAGCACCAGGAAGGAGAAATCACAGGAGGGCGGGAAGCTCTATAGGTCAGAGCTCTGGCTTTTATGAACCTCTGTATTCTGCTGCAATTGGTGCCCCGTAGTCCAGTTGATGTGGTGGAACCGTACCACTCTCTCTTTCTCTCTCTCTCTCTCTCTCTCTCTCTCTCTCTCTCTCTCTAACAACATAGTTGTAGTACACGTGGCTGCCTGCTGTAAGGACTGGAAACCATCCGGCCTCTGAGCTCACCGTGGAAGAATAAAGAGGGAGGCAGCACAGGAGCGAGGGGGGAGAAAGGAGAGCGAGAAAGGAGGGAGGGGGCGGAGAGAATCAGAACATACTGAACCACGCTCTCACAGTCCTGTCTCTCTTATGTGCTCTCTGGTTTTATCATTAAAGCAGGTCAGAGGAAGCAGACCTGCAATGTCCACACAATGTGTCCACACAATGTGTCCACACAATGTGTGTGTGTGTGTGTGTGTGTGTGTGTGTGTGTGTGTGTGTGTGTGTGTGTGTGTGTGTGTGTGTGTGTGTGACTGGGGTGCAGAGCTGAACTCTACTAAGCCCCCCTGTGATTCGCTGGCCAGGGCACTGAGAGGTCTCCCCTTACAAGCCATAAAACATGTGACTCTATAACACATACATCATACCTACCCTGGTAAGCCCTGTCTGTCAGTCAATCACTGACACTAAGGTGATCAACAATCAACTGAGAGTTTAGGTGCAAAAACAAGTCATGTCAGGAAACACATAGAGACGAAGTGATTTAGGTCCGGAGCAACAGGCTCCGAAGCAGTAACGAGGACCAGATGCGCACGTGTGTGTGTGTGTGTGTGTGTGTGTATCCAGTCAGGTCTGAACCCCACGCTGTGCTCCACTAAGGTTCTGACAGGGTTACTATCTTCAGCCAAGG
>NC_088422.1:77815978-77988478 GCF_034236695.1 Oncorhynchus nerka
GATAAACTGTCACTGCAGTCCAGCCATCTGAAAATGGAGTTCTGTTTCCGTGGGTGGGCACTCATCAGGACCAGGGTTAGGGTCAAGGGTCAACACACATGGTCAAGTGGGCAGAACCTTCAGACAATCTGAGACACTAAAGAGCAGACCAGACACTGCATGTAGTCTTGAGGTGAAAGCTTTGTGTTAAATATGATATTACTGCTTTATTGCTGTGTTATGAATGTCATTATGTCTGCAAGTACAACATATCCCTTTTTTTAGGTACTGTAGCCCTCAATCTAGGAGATATGAGGGAACTTTGTATCTGGATTCTGAGGTGAGATATCACTTGACACTTATTACAGTCTGATCATGTTGGTGTACTGTACAATGATCAGACTCATCATAAACATGTTGTATCACACTGCAGCTGCTGATCATGCACTATGCATGACTCAATTTAATAGTTTTGTTTTAATTGTCTTCATTTCATATAACAATCATTTTTTCTCTGTAAAAACTGCTGTTAAATGTGTTATAGCTCAGTATGCTATCTGTCACACACAGAGTTTCCATGCTTCTGCTGCTGCTCAGGCCAAATCCCCTGGATTGCCAACTCACTACAGACCACAGGAAGGTCAGTAGAGTGGCTGGGGGTCAGCAGAGGGGAGAAGGGGAGCAGGGAGGGGGTTGTGCTGAGTGGAGGGCACGGAATCTGTGTTTTAACGTGTGTGGTCTGTTTGACATCCCCAAGCCCAGGTTGATAGACCTCCCTCGTGTGTTTGCAGCCTGAGAATCAATGTATCACTCGCCTTTATCATCATCTCACGCCGGTTGGCACAGACTCACGGAATCTGAACTGCCAAACAAGGCATGATCTTGTCTTCCGATCGTAACCCTAGCCAACCCTAGCCAATTAGCACCCTCCAGTTCCTTTCAACTGTACAGAGGAAGATTATAATGTCTGCTGCCGTGATGCTATTGTTCAACCACAAAGCCATTGAATACAACACTAGTCTATCCCGGCCCATGTAAACATGCAATCAGTCATTGAGGAAGGAAGAGCGAGAGACAGATAGAGAGAGAGAGAGCAAATTAATGATGGACCAATATTTATAACTGTCCTTTTGGAGAGTGTTGATGGACAGGCTAACTATCCAATCACAGACAACTGTCTGACAGGGCATTCCTCTCTGGGAGAGAGCTTGTCTCTGTTGGCCCTCTGCGTTTCCAGGAGTCCAGCTGTTTGACCCATGGCTGACCCTGGAGATGACAGTGGAGTAGAATTACAATGGCTGCAGCGAGGAGGAGGCCATGGTCTGAGTGATCTCTGAATAGCCCCATGTCGGTGACTGACAGAAGGATAGCTATCTGCCAACTCTCCCTACTATCCGTTTGGGTATTCTCTTACAGTCTTCTCAACGCCAAAGGGAGGCTGAGCCTTTACCATGTGCATGTGTAAGCTCACAGAGGACAGGATGAATGTAGACAAAGTGGCTCTTAAAGAGCTGGATTTCCCTCTTTGCGGCTCCTCGGGCAAAGCTGGCTGGCGCAGGGCAGGGCAGGGTTGGCTGGCGCAGGGTCCTGAGACAGAGAGTGCAGTGATAGCCACTAAGACGCTAATACGTCTCTGGCAGCGTTACACAGAGGGCTAGAGTCAACAGAGGGATATGCAGGTAGTCAGTAGGGGATGGGAGAGTAGCAGACAACCTCTAATCAGACAAATATGGGCTTTATCGGACATGAACAGAAGCTAATCTCATACAGAGCGAGGGAGAGAAAAAAACATTGTTGATGACATGACATTGTCTCATTGGCTTCAAGTCTTTCATGAGAATGATTTCTGGGAAGCCCTCTAATGTAATGATGTTATTATTTTGCTTCTCTAGTCTGCTCTCAAGTGGTGTCTGTTATCCGTGCTGTGGGTGGTGTAGGGCTTTAACTCAGGATGTTCCTGCAGGTTCCTCAAAGGGCAGAGCCCCAGCAGCAGGAGGCTGGAGGAGTGCAGGGTGGGGGCCCAGGCTCCTGGGGCTCCTGGGGTCCTTGGTCCTCCTGCTCCCGCTCCTGTGGGGGAGGGGTTCAGGAACAGAACCGACCCTGCCTACCCTCCTACAACCCTTCCATGGCTTCAGCTGCCTACCCCTCCAGGCCAGGTGGCCACCACCCCAACCAGAACCCAGGCCATGTAATGTCTGCCCTAAGACCCACTGTCCCACTGCACCGCACCAATCCTGGGAGACCCCCACCGTCCAACAGCAACACCAGCTTGGCCAGCCGAGGAGAGCTGAGGGACCAGCAGAGAGACAGAGAGGCTCATGCTGGACACAGGTACAGTATCTATCACACCATACAGACAGGGGCCTGTCTCTGTCTTTCAGTCTGGCCTGTGTTTAATGCCCTGTCTAAAAGTGTCCCTGTGGAGCTCCAGCTCACCCCATGGTCCATTGGACTCCCCTCCAGTGTAAAGCTATTCTTTTATGGATGGAGTCAATGGCTCGGCTTGTACTTGGCGGGTTTGTGGCCTCCTTCCTGTGAGCTCGAGTTAAAAAGCTTTTAAATAAATAGAGCTGACAGTTGAGTAATGGGGGTTGTTGACGTAGGAATCCAAGCCTCCAGACAAAAGCGCTCTCTGCTCGGCGCTTGCTTGCTGACATTAATATCCATCCGCTTCTCAGAAGTAATTTGCACTTGTGATGTGTGTCTTTGACATTTTATTTGACAGTCTTTGATAATCCATGCAACACATTTTGAAAGTAAACAAGTGCCGTAAGTGGAGGCTATTATACACAGACAATTGTCTTTACACGTGTGTGTGTGTGTGTTTGTGTGTGTTTTCAGGACGGGCAGTGACAGTCCCATCATTCCAGGGAAGTATGGCTATGGGAGGATGCCTTATGTTGTGTCTCTCCAGACAGACAAAGGCCAGACGTCTGGAATAGAGACAGGGGCTGGCCGCTCCCACAGACAGAGACGCTCCCCGTTCTCTGACCCCAGCCCATCAGCCACCAGGCACGGAGGCCACAGGCCAAACCCCTACCGTCCGCCCTACAACAACCCCCATCTCCACAGCTACAGCCAAGTCTATCACCAGCCCCCAGCCCCCCAACCCAGGTCTAACCCTAACCCAGCCTCCCCTCCCAGGGCTAACCCTAACCCAGCCTCCCAGCCCAGGTCTAACCCTAACTCTAACCCTAACTCTAACCCAGCCCCCCAGCATAGGTCTAACCCTAACCCAGCCTCCCAGACCAGGGCTAACCCTAACTCTAACCCTAACCCAGCCCCCCAGCATAGGTCTAACCCTAACCCAGCCTCCCAGCCCAGGGCTAACTCTAACCCAGTCCCCCAACCCAGGTCTAACCCTAACCCAGCCTCCAAGCCCAGGGCTAACCCTAACTCTAACCCTAACCCAGCCCCCCAGCCCAGGGCTAACTCTAACCCTAACCCAGCCCCTCAGCCCAGGGCTAACTCTAACCCTAACCCAGCCCCCCAGCCCAGGGCTAACTCTAACCCTAACCCAGCCCCCCAGCCCAGGGCCAACTCTAACCCTAACCCAGCCCCCAGGCCCAGGTCTAACCCTAATTCTAACCCACCCTGGTCCTCCTCACTCTATCAGCCCAGCCAGGGGCACCAACCTAGGCAGGAGCAGCAGCACTCATCCAGCCAGGCCTCAGCGGATCATCAACCCTTTGGACTGCCCTACAACCCCCTGCCCACCTCCTGTGTGGGAGAGCACAACCAGTACAAGATTTGCAACACCGATGTAAGAACGGTTCAGCCATCACTTATGATCATTTATGAATGAATCCCTCACTGTAACCCACAGCTAAACAGCTAAATCAATCATGAAGGGTAAAACATGGAGGTTATTAAGGAAGATGAGGTCTGATAAGACAGTTATAGTGGAAATGTTGCGATGGTTGACTTTGATAGGCACCGATTGTTAAGACTGAAAATGGCGCTGTTTTACGGTCTCCTAACCATTTGTGCTATTATTGTGTTTTTTTTTGCGATATTTGTAAATGATTTTGTACATAATGTTTCTGCAACCGTATCTAACGGAAGAAAAGAGCTTCTGGATATCAGGACAGCGATCACTCATCTCGGATTAGACAAAGATTTCTTCAACAACACCAACAAGCAGGACTCAAACGATATTCTCCAAACACCCCACAGGGCAGACATCCCAATTATTCGCAAAAGGAAGCAACGCAGAGGACGAAGAGCCGGATGCCCCGTCCGGACCCGCAGAAGACAACTAGGAAAGCTGACGTTACCGTCAATATTACTCGCCAACGTGCAATCATTGGACAATAAACTAGACGAGGTAAGATCACGAATATCCTACCAACGGGACATCAAAAACTGTAATATCCTATGTTTCACGGAATCGTGGCTGAATGACGACATGGATATTCAGCACTGGCAGGATAGAACAGCACACTCCGGTAAGGGGGGGCGGTCTGTGCATATTTGTAAACAACAGCTGGTGCACGAAATCTAAGGAAGTCTCTAGATTTTGCTCACCTGAAGTAGAGTATGTTGTAATAAACTGCAGGCCACTCTACTTGCCTAGAGAGTTCTCAGCTATACTTTTCGTGGCTGTTTATTTACCACCACAGGCTGGCACTAAGACCGCACTCAGTCAGCTGTATAAGGAAATAAGCAAACAGGAAACCACTTACCCAGAGGCGGCGCTCCTAGTGGCCGGAGACTTTAATGCAGGGAAACTTAAATCAGTTCTACCAAATCTCTATCAACATGTTAAATGTGCAACCAGATGGAAAGAAATTCTAGATCACCTGTACACCACACACAGAGATGCGTACAGAGCTCTCCCTCACCCTCCGTTTGGTAAATCCGACCACAACTCTATCCTCCTGATTCCTGATTACAAGCAAAAATTAAAGCAGGAAGGACCAGTGACTCGGGCTATAAAAAAAATGGTCAGATGAAGCAGATGCTAAACTACTGGACTGCTTTGCTATCACAGACTGGAACATGTTCCGGGATTCTTCCGATGACATTGAGGAGTACACCACATCAGTCACTGGATTTATCAATAAGTGCATTGAGGACGTCATCCCCACAGTGACTGTACGTACATACCCCAACCAGAAGCCATGGATTACAGGCAACATTTGCACTGAGCTAAAGAGTAGAGCTGCCGCTTTTAAGGTGCGGGATTCTAACCTGGAAGCTTACAAGAAATCCCGCTATGCCCTGCGACGAACCATCAAACAGGCAAAGCGTCAATACAGGACTAAGGTTGAATCATACTACACCGGCTCTGACGCTCGTCAGATGTGGCAGGGCTTGCAAATTATTACAGACTACAAAGGGAAGCACAGCCGCGAGCTGCCCAGTGACACGAGCCTACCAGATGAGCTAAATCACTTCTATGCTCGCTTCGAGGCAACCAACACTGAGGCATGCATGAGAGCATCAGCTGTTCCGGACGACTGTGTGATCACGCTCTCCGTAGCCGACGTGAGTAAGACCTTTAAACAGGTCAACATACACAAGGCTGCGGGGCCAGACGGATTACCAGGACGTGTGCTCTGGGCATGTGCTGACCAACTGGCAGGTGTCTTCACCGACATTTTTAACATGTCCCTGATTGAGTCTGTAATACCAACATGCTTCAAGCAGACAACCATAGTCCCTGTGCCCAAGAACACAAAGGCAACCTGCCTAAATGACTACAGACCCGCAGCACTCACGTCCTTAGCCATGAAGTGCTTTGAAAGGCTGGTAATGGCTCACATCAACACCATTATCCCAGAAACCCTAGACCCACTCCAATTTGCATACCGCCCAAACAGATCCACAGATGATGCAATCTCTATTGCACTCCACACTGCCCTTTCCCACCTGGACAAAAGGAACACCTATGTGAGAATGCTATTCATTGACTACAGCTCAGCGTTCAACACCATAGTACCCTCAAAGCTCATCACCAAGCTAAGGATCCTGGGACTAAACACCTCCCTCTGCAACTGGATCCTGGACTTCCTAACAGGCCGCCCCCAGGTGGTGAGGGTAGATAGCAACACATCTGCCATGCTGATCCTCAACACTGTAGCTCCCCAGAGGTGCGTGCTCAGTCCCCTCCTGTACTCCCTGTTCACCCACGACTGCATGGCCAGGCACGACTCCAACACCATCATTAAGTTTGCTGACGACACAACAGTGGTAGGAGGTCAGAGACCTGGCCGGGTGGTATCAGAATAACAACCTATCCCTCAACGTAACCAAGACTAAGGAGATGATTGTGGACTACAGGAAAAGGAGCACCAAGCACGTCCCCATTCTCATCGACGGGGCTGTAGTGGAGCAGGTTGAGAGCTTCAAATTCCTTGGTGTCCACATCAACAACAAACTAGATTGGTCCAAACACACCAAGACAGCCGTGAATCAAATCAAATCAAATGTATTTATATAGCCCTTCTTACATCAGCTGATATCTCAAAGTGCTGTACAGAAACCCAGCCTAAAACCCCAAACAGCAAGCATTTTTTAAATGATTTTTAAAAATGTAAAAGGCAATACGTTTTGTGCTCCTGTCTATTTCTCTCTAGTCTCTATTATTATAAAGAACATTGAAACACCAGTGCATTACCAAATGCAAAGTGAAGAGGGCACGACAAAGCCTATTCCCCCTCAAGAAACTAAAAAGATTTGGCATGGATCCTGAGATCCTCAAAGGTTCTACAGCTGCAACATCGAGAGCATCCTGACCGGTTGCATCACTGCCTGGTACGGCAACTACTCGGCCTCCGACCGCAAGGCACTTCAGAGGGTAGTGCATATGGCCCAGTACATCACTGGGGCAAAGCTGCCTGCCATCCAGGACCTCTACACCAGGCGGTGTCAAGAGGAAGGCCCTAAAAATTGTCAAAGACCCCAGCCACCCCAGTCATAGACTGTTCTCTCTACTACCGCATGGCAAGCGGTACCGGAGAACCAAGTCTAGGACAAAAAGGCTTCTCAACAGTTTTTACCCCCAAGCCATAAGACTCCTGAACAGGTAACCAAATGGTTACCCGGACTATTTGCATTGTGTGCCTCCCCCCACAACCCCTCTTTTACGCTGCTGCTACTCTCTGTTTATCTTATATGCATAGTCACTTTAACTATACATTCATGTACATACTACCTAAATTGGCCCGACCAACCAGTGCTCCCGAACATTGGCTAACCGGGCTATCTGCATTGTGTCCCACCACCCGTCAACCCCTCTTTTTACGCTTCTGCTACTCTCTGTTCATCATATATGCATAGTCACTTTAACGATACCTACATGTACATACTACCTCAATAAGCCTGACTGACAGGTGTCTGTATATAACCCTGCTACTCTTTTTTCAAATGTCTTTTTACTGTTGTTTTATTTCTTTACTTACCTACACACACACACACACACACACACACACACACATACCTTTTTTCCCCGCACCATTGGTTAGAGCCTGTAAGTAAGCATTTCACTGTAATGCTTACTTACAGGTTGTTGTATTTGGTGCACGTGACAAATAAACTTTGATTTGATTTGAATTTACCTTGGGGGAGAATGTGGCCATGTCTTGTCTTAGTAGGCCGGGGGACACATATTCACTCTCTATCTGTCTATATGTCTGTCCAGGCCTGTCCTCCAGCCAGCAGACACATCAGAGCGGTGCAGTGTTCTTCCTACAACAGCTATCCCTTCATGGGTCGACTGTACGAGTGGGAGCCTTTCAATGAAGGTGTGGGTGGGTCTCGTCATGTTTTTCATATTGCCTTGGTGTTGGACAATATTATCCAAGGTGTGAGGTGATGTAAGCACCACAGTATGTCACCTGTCTCAGCCATTTTGATGAATGTCCTGAGCTGCCAGATGTTGTTTAGCTGTTTAGAGATCTAGGTGTCTTAAGTATCCAAGCAACAGTCAAAACACCTCAAGGATAGACAATTACTTGTAGGATACTGATGAACATGTTATGTTTTTCTTCTCTCTGTTGGAGTGAATGGCATTTACGGCAGACGTATGACTTGATTAAAGCTCAAATAACTTCAGTTTAGTTGATGAGGACAAGTCAAGTTCGCTATCTCAAACACATGAACATGCAATTACAACACTTTTAGCATAGCTGTCCTTGTAACCTCATGAGCAAAACATCTGAGTGAAGTCCAAGTGCAGGTGGATTACAAACCTGACGTTACATTCACCCCACTGCCTGCCAACTCCCAGTGGTTTCCAGGCCTGGAGGGCATCTGCCTCCCTCCCACACAAGAGACACCACCCAGAGGTCTGTGGTTCTAATTACCACTAATGGATCACCAGAGAAGAGAAAATAACCTGTTAACTTCCCTTGATCCCTTGGATTTATTAGGAATTTAGCTTTCATAGTGGTTAGAGTGTTGGACTAGTAACCGAAAGGTTGCAAGTTCAAATCCCTGAGCTAACAAGGTACAAATCTGTCATTCTGCACCTGAACAGGCAGTTAACCCACTGTTCCTAGGCCGTCATTGAAAATAAGAATGTGTTCTTGCCTTGTTAAATAAAGGTGAAACAAAAATACATTTAAAAAAAGACCACTCCTCACATCAGTTGCTAGATGGCAGCATGGCTCAATGGAAGAAAACAACAACTCTTTACTGCTCTAGATCACAGTTCTAATGCAGCAGTCTACCCAGCTTGTCCACCTACATTGAACAATGTACATTTACAGTCCTGCCAGGCACCCTACCAGAGAGAGATAATGTTTTGTACTCATAAATCATATCAAATCATTTGTTTCTGTGTCTCCTCTGTCACAGTTTCAGGGGACCAGCGTTGTGAGCTCAACTGTCGTGCGATCGGTTTCCGCTTCTATGTGCGTCAGTCGGATAGGGTCATCGATGGGACGCCGTGCGGCCAGAACGAGACTTCCATCTGTGTGGCAGGGAGGTGTCAGGTAGGACACTTAACTCATTTACCAGTGGCCTGGTCAGACCTGTGGACTCCTGCCAAACCACTCGGAATAGAACAGAACAGTGACAGGATGGATGGAATCAGAGAAGAAAAGCTAAGTTTAATTCATTTAGATGAAATGTTGACATCATTCCACACAAACTTTCAAACACGATAAAACACAGCCCCAATAGAGTTCTCAAGATCAACTGCATCCAAACACAAGATCGTTTTTTAAATTAACAACATTTAATCAATTACACATAACCAGCAGAGGGCAGCAGAGTATAACACTGTTATCTTTCCATAAGGAGTGAAACAGAGGTCAGGTTGGGGTGACTGGGTTCTGAGTCTGGGATCTGGGATCCCAATGAAGGATCATGATGGACATATTTGTTCCTTTAACTTTATTTTTTTTATATACATCTCTAAAATACACCTGTGGCTAGAAATTGGAGAGACATAAGTCCCTGTGTAAACCTGTTATATTGACTGGCTTTGTGTCCAGTGTGCAGCTGGATACATTTTACTTCTTATTTCATTAGGATTTAACTCTTAGAAATGTTTTTCCAATATGATTTTAAGCCATAATTCTGAGTGAACCCTTTCCAAGTTGCGCTCTAGGAACTCGTGCTTGCCTCTGAGTCTCCCTTCAACTCAATTTGCTGCGCTCTCAACCACATTTTTTCCCGCCATGGAGATCTTTACTATATTAAGATTTAATCAAGATAAAGAGTCCCTCTGATCTCATATTAGCTTAGACTAATTTCTACTTTTAATACCAGTGAAATTGTGATTTATCACAGGGGCCAGTGTTCTCACCAGACCTTCAGCCCTCCAGCCGATAGATATCTGGGCAGTGTGGTGACTAGCTGACCCCATGGAGGGAGTGGTCCGCTTTTATGTGGCCGGGGTGGGATCTCACTCAGTATTCATGCAGCTGGTCTGTGGTCTGTGGGTGTGGTATGGACTGCAGTTTGCACTGTACTGTACTCTACTATACTGCGCTGTACTAGACTATACTGAAGCTTATACTGTTGTGGTATGGACAGTAGTGTGGACTAGACTTTCTGGACTGGACTGCTCTACTGTACTCTACTGTATTGGACTGTACTCTTCTGTACTCTACTGTAGCTTATACTGCTGTGGTCTGTGGGTGTGGTATGAACTGTACAGAACTGTGTACTGTACTTTACTCTATGTGTCTATGTCCTTTTTGGCCCTCTGTCTCTGATACCCTGCAGTGAGTTGCCCAGTAAGTTTACTTCTGTATAACACGGCCCATCTCTGTCCAAGGCGGACCCTGGATTTGAACCGACGCTAACGTCAACACCACTTCCCCAGAAAGCCTAGGCATTTCCGACAGTAACTTCACCATCTGCTACACATTGTGAGCTAAACCAACCAGGGACCATTCTGTACTCTCTCTCACTACTAGGGAACGTATTGAGGCCTGATTTCTGTGTATACTCACCTAGGGAATATATTCAGCAGGTCAGGGCACATCCCATAGTAGCAGTGAGATGCTGTCATAAATTATATTGAGGAGACCAAAGTAGACTGATGACATAGACACTGAAACATCTGCTTTTCCTGCCTTGGCCCTTTTTGCTTGCGTACAATAAAATCACATCTCCTACTGTAGCTGTAACCAAAGGCTCTGTTTTTTCTGCCCTCTGTGTGGAGCTGGAGTCAGTTTGCAGCAGGCATCTCTTTACTTTGTATGGTTAAACTTTGACTCTGTTATTTCACAATGTGTCTGCAGAGGCTTATGGCTGCATTCTCTTTGAGCTCAATCAGATTTTGCCTATAGATATGTTGCATAGAGTAGAGCCCAGGTCTGTTTCTGCCTTGTCTGTTTCCTGTGGTCCTGCTCAACAGAAAGCAGACCTGTCCTGCACTGTGTGCTGAACTCTGTGTTTCTGTTTTTAATAAGCACAGGGTGTGTGTGAGTGTGTATGTGTGTGTGCGCGTATGGGTGGGGGTGATTTCCTAGTGTGATGAGAGGTGGTGCTGGGGCGTATAATGCAGGAGTATGTGTGTTTATTTATGTGTACCACACACACCAATAGATAAGTAGAGTTTCCCACTGCAGATCCTGGAGAGCTTGGCATCCTGCCCACTCATAGCCCTATAGCTCTACAGTCCTAAATACACACTGTAGACACAGACAGGTTTGACCTAAATTAGGCTCAGTGACAATCCCTGTATTATTGCAGTAGATAATTCGTTCTCAATGATTTACCTGGCTAAATACAGGTTGAATAAATAAATATTGATCCCCTACTCTTTCTATTAGTCGGGCTAAACACATGTGTTTTGTGTGGTCCATCCCGGATCAATATGATAAACAACCTAGCTCTCAATCTGACCTCTGACCTAAGGTGTCCCTGCATGCTTCTGGTTCATGTTCCTGACCCACTTTGATGATATATCAGTCTGACTTTATAGCTCAGTAAACACGGTGACATTTCCTTTAGGTCCATGTCTCAGAGCTCATACTGTTAGTCAGGCAGTGAGTTGAGTATCAGACTATTAGAGAATGTCAGAAACGGAACATCTTCTTTCTTCAAAATGGCCCTAGATAGTTGAAAAAAGGATTTGGCAGATATCCAGTAGTCATAGGTTAAAAATGCCAGTAAGCCTGCTTGTATTGGTCCCTATTAAGTCCCTGTGCTTACTGTGAGACAGGCAGGATGCATGCTGAATGTAGGAGAGCTTAGTTGGCTAAACACTTGGTCTGTTCTGTGGTCTCTGTGCTCAGAATCTTGCTTTGTATTAAGATTGGTCTTCCTACAGCTGTGATGCCTTGTCTCCAATGAGCCGCCTCAGGGCTGTGGAACTGGGTTATATGCAATGCACTTTTGGTTAAAAACATAACTGTGGAATTGCACTACACACTTGATTAGATAGCGCAACATAAACTGTGAAATGAATGACGTTGAATGACTCTTGGCATGTGGCCCACTGTGATCACTTACGGCTCGTAAGAAAATGAACGGAATGGTGCCAGGTTTCATAGCAGCACGAGAACCATCCGGCATGAAGGTATTCTCAGAGCTAGAGAGACATCTATCTCTGTCAGTGAGAGAGTAGTAAACCATATTCTACTTCTACAGTCCCTTTAGCTCAGTTGGTAGAGCATGGCGCTTGCAACGCCAGGACGGTGGGTTTGATTCCCAGGGCCACCCATACGTAACATTGTATGCACGCATGACTGTAAGTCACTTTGGATAAAAGGTTTTGCTAAATGGTATAGATGTATTACATACAGTGGGCTCCAAAATTACTGGCACCCCTGACTGGCAATGCACAAACAATACTAAAAAATATAAACAATATGATTATAGAGAGAAACTCAAAATACCAACATGAGAAATACTGTACTTTATTCATGTTTCAATGGAACCCACCAAAATAATTTATTGATTTAATAAAAAATGAAGGTTTCACAATTAATGGCACCCTTAAAGATTATTGTAAGTAACATCTACCAAAATTAAATCAGGAATTAAATTCCACTTATTTAAGTAAATCTAAGTCTTAGAAACTATATTGAGCCATTACATCACTTCCTGTTTCACTAAGGTATAAAAATTAGGTAACACGCATGCAATTACCCTTTTTAAAAAAAATTTTTTTTTACCTTTATTTTACTAGGCAAGTCAGTTAAGAACAAATTCTTATTTTCAATGACGGCCTAGGAACAGTGGGTTAACTACCTGTTCAGGGGCAGAACGACAGATTTGTACCTTGTCAGCTCGGGATTCGAACTTGCAACCTTTCGGTTCCTAGTCCAACGCTCTAACCACTAGGCTACCCTGCGCGCAATATCCCTTTGTCATCCAACCATGAAGAAAACAAAAGAACTGGCCATTCAAAAGAGACAGATGGTCATAGACCTTCATAAATCTGGCAATGGCTATAAGAAGATCCACAAACGATTGAATATACCTTTGAGCACTGTCAGGGCAATTATTACAAAATTTAAAAGATATGGAGCAGTTGAAAACCTCACGGGTTGAGGATGCAAATGCATTTTGCCCCCCAGTATAGGGAGGAGGATGGTGAGAGAAGCAACAAAACCCCCAAGAATCACTGTAAAGAATTGCAGGCCTTGGTGGCGTCTTGGAGTCACCAGGTTCAAACGCCACCTCCACAACCACAGGCTCTTTGGAAGGGTTGCCAGAAGAAAGCCCTGTCTGACCCCAAGACACAGACGCAAGCGCTTGGAGTTTGCCAAACATCATTTAAATTATGACTGGAAGAAGGTGCTCCGGTCAGATGAAACCAACATTGAATGTTTTGGTCAGATACAGCATCGGCATGTTTGGCATCGAAACAGAGATGCATACAAGGAGAGGCACCTCATACCCACGGTGAAATATGGAGGTGGGGCTGTTTTAATTCCCGAGGTCCAGGCGAACTGGTTAAGATTGATGGCATAATGAATACCACCAAGTATCAGGCATTTTTGGCTGACAATCTGGTTGCCTCTGCCAGAAGGCTGGGACTTGGCCGTAGGTGGACTTTCCAACAAGACAATGACCCAAAACATACCTCGAGATCCACACAGAAATGGTTCTGTGACAACAAAATCAATGTTCTGCCATGGCCATCTCAGTCGCCGGACCTCAATCCAATCCAAAACCTGTGGGCTGAGTTGAAGAGGCCAGTTGATAAGCGCAAACGCAAGAATGTGAAGGATCTGCATAGAGGAATGGTCCAAAATCCCTCCAAATGTGTTTCTTAACCTTGTCAAACATTACAGGAATAAGACCATGCTGTTATCCTTGCCAGAGGTGGATGCGTTATGTACTAAATGAGGAGTGCCAATAATTATGAAACCTTGATTTTGGTGAAATGTGTTTTGTTTTAAATAAATGTATGATTTTGTTGAAACATTAATAAAGTACAGTATTTCTCACATGTTGGTATTTTGAGTTTATCTCTAAAATTATGTTGTTTATATTTGTTTAAGTATTGTTTGTGTGTTGCCAGTCAGGAGTGGCAGTCATTTTGGAGCCCACAGTACATTACTTTAGCAGACGGAGAACACTGCTAAGTTCTTCTCTCTACGCAGGTGCTTTAGTTGATACTTTCCATGGGTTGCCTTAAATTCTACGGGGCTCACACACATCTCACTCAGATTCATGGGACAAATCGTCAAACCCACCCTTGTTGTCTAATGGCTTTTGTTACTGGACGCGGTATCCATACGCTACTATCTACTCTGGTTGAGTTGATGTGGTATTTCTACAGTACAGTAGAGGAAAATCTTACATAGGGTGTAGGGATATCTCTATAGGTATTGTAAAGTGACAAATGTGTTATTTGGGGTCTTTGACATAAGGAAGCAAAGAGTAAACAAAGAACAGAGAGAATGAGCTGGAAGCTGCTCTTTTGATCAATATTACTGCTAAAGATGGCTGCTGAAAAACTTTGTGGCCTCTTCTACGGCTTCTTCTATGGCTTCTTCTACGGCTTCCTGTATTTTCCTTGAAACAGAACAATTTGGTGGGAACTGTTTGAACTTGTCCTGATCCTCAGTGCAATGTGCTACTGACTCTACCTACCAAGAAATGTGTTGTTTCAGGTGCTGTTTCTCCCCTCTGTATAACACAAAGAGGAAAAGTCTGTCCTCTGTAGAGGACTGTTACATATTCCTACATATATTATAGTCATGATATCTCTACTTGTTAACAGATGTTTGTCTTCATAAAGAGCCTTCATCATGAGAGTGAGTACAACAGTATTAGTGTAGTGTGCACTGTAAACTGTGTTTGACCGATGCATAGAGGCTAAACGAGGTCTCTTTAGGATACCCCTTTGTCTCTTAACAGTGGAAAGACTGAGCCCTACCTATGAATCAGGATCTTAATGTGAAAGGCTTGGACCTTGTCACTGAATACGGTGCGCCTCATACACGATCCAGGTTTTACGCTGAAAGAAGGAAAACTCAGATTTGAGCCATAGAAAACGTTGAATGTGGTTACACATTTCAGATGGATGCTAAAATAAAGCTGCTTTTATGGCTGGAATTCCATTGAGCTGCTCTTTCTCTTTACCTGACAAGGGTAGGCACTTGAGAAGGGTGTGTGTATTTTTAAATGGCAACTTTTCTACTGGCGGGTGATGGTGGGGCTGAAGATAGGGTGAAATATATCCGGGCTGGAGAGCTGTATTATTGCACCTAGGTATCTGGAGGGTGTGTTCTGAGTGCTCTGTGGATAATTAGGAGATACAACTTTTACCATGTCCACCGTAACAGTAATTTAATGAACCTCCCCCGATCCTCAACATCCACTGATGGTCATTCATGGTCAATACTTTCACATGCGTTATACCTCTCTTTTTATTTCACATTTGCTGTGTTTTTATTGAACACTGAGGATAGAGTGCTAGCCTAGGCCCTATACCCTTTACATAACAGATGGCCCTCCTGTTCCTTCCTTTAAACTTTCTTCACACCCGTTAAAGAAACATTTCCCTGTGAATGCATTCAATAGTACCGTATGGTTTCAAATGGTTTCAAGCAAGGAGAGTATAAGGGTAAAGTTACCTCTTAAAGGCTGAAAGTAGTGTGGTTTCAACATGTAGGCTAACACACGTCCCAGTTCTGACAGGGTAAAACCATAGACTCCTACTACTGTAATTCAGTGGTCTCTTCCCCAGAGCCTTGTCTTGGCTGTCGAAGTCAGCTCTGCTGATCCAGATCCTCCACTGGTGTCTTTGCCAGTGCCCTGTCTCTGTTCCATATTTCATTTTCATTATGTGTGTGAGGCCAGATTGTGTGTCTGTGTGAGTCTATGAGTCTGCCCTGCCCTGGGTCCTGGGTCAGGAGCTTGACTGCCTGGCTGCCTGGACGTTGCAGTGGCTCCCTCTCCTCTCCACCCCAGTGCTGCTGTGGCTGGCCTGCATCCCACTGCATCCCTCTCTGCCAGGCTAACCCTAACACAGCCAAGCCTCCCCTCGCACCCTGCAGAAAGTCCTCCACCGACCAACAGACAGCTGCATCTGTTTTAGGCATTCTCCGGGCGGGGTGCGACTGACTTGTTAAAATGGGGATGAGAGGTTCTGAAATACGGCCGGCATAGACTGGTGGAGAGATCACAACCCTGTCTCTCTCACGACAGGTCCCAGCTGCAGGCCCCAGCATGTTATCCACCATTTTCTGGGTATGAAGAGGTACTTTAGTCAAAAAAGCCTGGTCTTACATTTAAATTGACATTTTGGGTAATTTAGCAGATGCTTTAATCCAGTTAGTGCATTCATCTTAAGATAGCTAGGTGGGACAACAACATCTCAGTCAAAGTAACTACATATTAACATGGATTAGGACCTACGCCGCTTCCTGTGTGAGGTAGGGTCGTACTCTACGGATGTTTTAGAGCATGAACCTGCAGGTGCTAGTCACTGCTTTGATGCTTGCAGAGAACGACACAGTGTTCTCTGCCAAGGTTCTTTGCACTCTGGGAGGGGGACACCGTGGCATTGCCAACTGTGATGGAGAGGTCTTTGAGCGGGCAGGCCTTCCCCGGGAGGAAGAGCAACTCTATCTTGTTGTGGTGAAGCTTGAGGTGGTGGGCTGACATCCAAGCTAAGATATCTGCCAGGCACACAAAGATGCGTGTCTCCACCTGGGTGTCAGAAGTGGGGAAGGAGAAAAGTCGTTGAGTGTCATCCACATAGAAATGATAGGAGAGACCATGTCAGGATATGACAGAGTCGAGTGACTTGATGTACAGAGAGAAGAGGAAGGGGTCTAGAACTAGAACCGAGCCCTGGGGGACACCAGTATTTTATAAAACTTTTTTTTTTTACATTTCACCTTTATTTAACCAGGTAGGCTAGTTGAGAACAAGTTCTCATTTACAACTGCGACCTGGCCAATAATAAAGCAAAGCAGTTTCGACACATACAACAACACAGAGTTACATGTGGAATAAACAAACATACAGTCAATAATACAGTAGAAAAACATCTATATACAGTGTGTGCATATTAGGTAAGATAAGGGAGGTAAGGCAATAAATAGGCCATGGTGGCGAAGTAATTACAATATACCAATTAAACACTGGAGTGAATGACGTGCAGAAGATGAATGTGCAAGTTGAGATATTGGGGTGCGAAGGAGCAAGCTAAATAAATAAATACAGTATCGGGATGAGGTAGTTGGATGGGCTATATTACAGATGGGCTATGTACAGGTGCAGTGATCTGTGAGCTGCTCTGACAGCTGGTGCTTAAAGCTAGTGAGGGAGATATGAGTCTCCAGATTCAGTGATTTTTGCAGTTCGTTCCAGTCATTGGCAGCAGAGAACTGGAAGGAAAGGCGGCCAAAGGAGGAATTGGCTTTGGGGGTGACTAGTGAGATATACCTGCTGGAGCGCGTGCTACGCGTGGGTGCTGCACTGGTGACCAGTGAGCTGAGATAGGGCGGCGCTTTACCTAGCAAAGACTTGTAGATGACCAGGAGCCAGTGGGTTTGGCGACGAGTATGAAGCGAGGGCCAGCCAACAAGAGCGTACAGGTCGCAATGGTGGGTAGTATATGGGGCTTTGGTGACAAAACATATGGCACTGTGATAGACTGCATCCAATTTGTTGAGTTGAGTGTTGGAGGCTATTTTGTAGATGACATCGCCGAAATCGAGGATTGGTAGGAGGGTCAGTTTTACGAGGGTATGTTTGGCAGCATGAGTGAAGGATGCTTTGTTGCAAAATAGGAAGCCGATTCTAGATTTAATTTTGGATTGGAGATGCTTAATGTGAGTCTGGAAGGAGAGTTTACAGTTGAACCAGACACCTAGGTATTTGTAGTTGTCCACATATTCTAAGTCAGAACCGTCCAGAGTAGTGATGCTGGACAGGCTGGCAGGTGCGGGCAGCGATCGGTTGAAGAGCATGTATTTAGTTTTACTTGCATTTAAGAGCAGTTGGAGGCAACGGAAGGAGAGTTGTATGGCATTAAAGCTCGTCTGGAGGTCAGTTAACACAGTGTCCAAAGGACGGCCAGTATACAGAATGGTGTCGTCTGCGTAGAGGTGGATCAGAGAATCACCAGCAGCAAGAGCGACATCATTGATGTATACAGGGCAGAGAGTCGGCCAGACAATTGAACCCTGTGGCACCCCCATAGAGCCTGCCAGAGGTCCAGACAACAGGCCCTCCAATTTGACACACTAAACTCTTATCAGAGATGTAGTTGGTGAACCAGGCGAGAGAGTAATTTGAGAAACCAAGGCTGTTTAATCTGCCGATAAGAATATGGTTATTGACAGAGTCGAAAGCCTTGGCCAGGTCGATGAATACGGCTGCACAGTAATGTCTCTTATTGATGGCGGTTATGATATCGTATAGGACCTTGAGCGTGGCTGAGGTGCAGCCATGACCAGCTCGGAAACCAGATTGCATAGCGGAGAAGGTACGGTGGGATTCGTAGGATAGATATACTTGTCCTGATCCTCAGTGCAATGTGCTACTGACTCTACCTACCAAGGGTAGGATAGATATAGGCCTGTAGCAGTCTGGGTCTAGAGTGTTTCCCCCTTTGAAGAGGGGGATGATCGTGGCAGGGGATGAGGGATGATCATGTACTTTACAGTGTCCCAGAACTTTTTTGAGTATGTGCTACAGGATGCAAATTTCTGTTTGAAAAAGCTAGCCTTTGCTTTCCTAACTGCCTGTGTATATTGGTTCCTAACTTCCCTGAACAGTTGCATATCACGTGGACTATTCGATGCTAATGCAGTATGCCTCAGAATGTTTTTTGTGCTGGTCAAGGGCAGTCAGGTCTGGAGTGAACCAAGGGCTATATCTGTTCCTGGTTCTAAATTATTTGACCGGAGCATGCTTATTTAAGATGGTGAGGAAGGCACTTTTAAAGAATAACCAGTTATCCTCTACTGACGGGATGAGGTCAATATCATTCCAGGATACCCCGGCCAGGTCGATTAGAAAGGCCTGCTTGCTGAAGTGTTTTAGGGAGTGTTTGACAGTGATGAGGGGTGGTCGTTTGACTGCAGACCCATTACGGATGCAGGCAATGAGGCATTGACCTCTGAGATCTTGGTTGAAAACAGCAGAGGTGTATTTGGAGGGCAGGTTCGTTAGGATGATATCTATGAGGGTGCCCGTGTTTAAGGATTTGGGGTTGTACCTGGTAGGTTCATTGATAATTTGTGTGGGATTGAGGGCATCAAGCTTAGATTGTAGGATGGCCGGGGTGTTAAGCATGTCCCAGTTTAGTTCACCTAGCAGCACGAGCTCTGAAGATAGATGGGGGGCAATCAGAAGGTGGTCTTTAGCAAGCGGCAATGGTGAGAGACTTGTTCCTGGAAAGGTGGATTTTTAAAAGTAGAAACTTGAATTGTTTGGGTACAGACCTGGATAGTAGGACAGAACTCTGCAGGCTATCTCTGCAGTAGATTGCATCTCCGCCCCTTTTGGCAGTTCTATCTTGGAGTAAAATGTTATAGTTAGGGATGGAAATTTCAGGGGTTTTGGTGGTCTTCCTAAGCCAGGATTCAGACACGGCTAAGACATCCGGGTTGGCAGAGTGTGCTAAAGCAGTGAATAAAACAAACTTTGGAAGGAGGCTTATAATGTTAACATGCATGAAACCAAGGCTAGGCTGTTCTTCATGATGCTCTCTGCGCTTTTAACGGACCTCTGAGACTATCACAGTGCAGGTGCATTTATACGGAGACTTGATTACACACAGGTGGATTGTATTTATCATCATTAGTCATTTAGGTCAACATTGGATCATTCAGAGATCCTCACTGAACTTCTGGAGAGAGTTTGCTGCACTGAAAGTAAAGGGGCTGAATAATTTTGCACGCCCAATTTTTCAGTTTTTGATTTGTTAAAAAAGTTTGAAATATCCAATAAATGTCGTTCCACTTCATGATTGTGTCCCACTTGTTGTTGATTCTTCACAAAAAAATACAGTTTTATATCTTTATGTTTGAAGCCTGAAATGTGGCAAAAGGTCGCAAAGTTTAAGGGGGCCGAATACTTTCGCAAGGCACTGTATATACATGGGACACGACAAGACGAAGGACAAAGACGTCTGACTGCTACCGCATCTTGGAAGAGGAAGTGAGAATACGTGGTGCAGACACAGATTCTCTCTACGTCACCTGGTAGGAGCGACTTGCCCGGTAGGATGCAATTCATGAGTGTGCAGAACCTGAGATGCCCAGCCCTAAGAGGGTGGAGATGAGGATCTGATGGTTCACGGTGTTGAAGGCAGCGGATAGATCTTGGAGAACAGAGGAGAGAGAGTCAGCTTTGGCAGTGCGGAGAGCTTCTGTGACACAGAGAAGAGCAGTCTCGGTTGAGTGACCCGTCTTGAAGCCTGACCGGTTAGGGTCAAGAAGATCGTTGTGAGAGAGATGGTCAGAGACAGCACGCTCAAGTGTTTTGGAAAGAAAAGAAAGAAGGGATACCGGTCTGGAGTTTTTTACGTCAGAGGAGTCGAGTGTTGGTTTCTTTAGGATGGGAGCGACTCTGGCCATTTTGAAGTCAGAGGGGATGCAGCCAGTTGTCAGGGATGAGTTGATGATGGAAGTGAGGAATGGGAGAAGGCCTCCAGAGATGGTCTGGAGAGGGGAGGAGGGTGTCAAGTGGCCAGACCTTACTAGTCGCAGGATTTCATCTGGAGAGAGAGTAGAAAGAGGTCAATGCATAGGGTAGTTCTGTGTGGGACCAGTGGACTCAATAGGTTAAGAGAATGAGGAGCTGATTTCGTCAACCTGGAGGTGGTGGAGGATTAAGGAGGTTAAGGAGGGAGGAGAAGGTGGAAAAGAGTTTCCTAGGGTTAGAGGCAGATGCTTTAAATTTAGAATGATAGAAAGTGGCTTTAGCAGTGGATACAGAGGAAGATAAGGTAGAAAGGAGGGAGTGAAAGGATGATAGGTCCTCCGGAAATGGAGTTTTCCTCCATTTTCGCTCAGCTGCCCACAGCCCTGTTCTATAACCTAGCAATGAGTCACGGAGCAGGAGGGTAGGACCGAGCCTGCCGGGAGGAGAGGGGACAGTGCGAGTCATAGGATGTGGAAAGGGAGAGTAGGGTCAAATATGCAGAATCGGGCGACAGGAGGGAGAAGGATTTAGTTGAAGGGAGAGATGATAGAAGAGGAGAGAATAGTGGGAGAGAGAGTGAAGATTGCAAGGGCACATTACAATTTGGGGTAGGGGCTGAGTGGCTAGGGATGGAGGTGTGGACGACCGAAAAGGAAACAAAGTAGTGATCAGAGACCTGGAGGGGGGTTGCAGTGAGGTTAGTAGGTGAACAGCCTCTAGTAAAGATGAGGTCAAGCGTATTGCCTGCCTTGTGAGCGGGAGGCGACTGGGAAAAGGTAAGGTCAAAAGAGGCAAGGAGAGGAAAAGAGAGTTGCAAAGAAATTAATCAAAAGGCAGACATCGGGAGGTTGAAGTCACCAGGTACGAAGAGCGGTGAACCATCCTCAGAAAATGAGCTTATCAAGGTGTCAAGTTCATTCAGCAAATCTCCAAGGGTATCTGGTGGGTGATAGATGACTACAAGTGACAGTGACAGCATGGAATTCAAATGAGGAGATGAACAGGTGAGAGAGAAAATCTCCACTTAGGAGAAATTAGTAGCCCTGTGCCACCACCGCGATGACCATATGCTCTATGAGATAAAACGTAGTCCGATGAAGAGACAGCAGCTGGAGTGGCAGTGTTCTCTGGTGTGATCCAAGTCTCCGTCGGGGCCAAAAAGTCAATGGACTGAAGGACAGCTTAGGCTAAGATGAACTTGGCGTTCTTGACCGCAGATCGGCAGTTCCAAACAGTGCCAGAGACCAGGAATTCCACACGTGTTGTGCTCACAGGATACACTAAATTAGGGGTTGCAGCAAAGGGGTGTGGAGCGTTTGTAAAGCCTACAGGGAGAGGAGCGAACAGGTATAGAAAACACACATAGTTGCAAGAGCAAAAGGAGATCATCTGAAAATAACTAGGTAAGATACTCAACTGAGCCTAGTGATGTGGAGACTTCCTCTCTTTCCTTTCTCAAATAACTCAGCAGAACAACTCCGCAAGACCGTCTTTGTTTCGGTGACGGCCTTGTTTTGCAACGAGACCGCCTCTGACACGCCGCTTAGAGCTGCCGCTGAGAAAACAGAGGGGACATACAATAGTTACAGACACATTCCCATAAGAAGACAAGCCTCCATTCTGTCCTCCTCCCCTTCTGATATTCTTCATAGTATCACATGGTTTAACAGATACATTGACATATGAAGACAAGCCTGACCTCTCCCCTCTCTGGGCCCCTAGTGACTAAGCCCTAGCAGAGAAGGGATAACTGCAAACTGCCAACAGTATTATCCAAAAGAAGACATGCTAATGACAAATATCTCACATAAGCATTATTATGTAAATAAAACATCTTATTTATCAATGTTACCTAACTAATTCTGATTCATCCCCAACAGTGTGTGTGTGTGTGTGTGTGTGCGTGCGTGCGTGCGTGCGTGTGCGTGTGTGCGTGTCTCAGCCAATGTTTGTGTTGCTTCACAGTCTCCGCTGTTCCATAAGGTGTTTTTTATCTGTTTTTTAAGTCTAATTATACTGCTTGCGTCAGTTACTTGATGTGGAATAGAGTTCCATGTAGTCATGGCTCTATGTAGTACTGTGTGCCTCCCATAGTCTGTTCTGGGGGACTGTGAAGAGACCTCTTGTAGCATGTCTTGTGGGGTATGCATGGGTGCCCGAGCTGTGTACCAGTAGTTTAGACAGACAGCTCAGTGCATTCAACATGTCAATACCTCTCATAAATAAAAGTAGTGAGGAGGTCAGTCTCTCCTCTACTTTCAGCCAGGAGAGATTGACATGCATATTATTAATATTAGCTCTCTGTGTACATCCAAGGGCCAGCCGTGCTGCCCTGTTCGGAGCCAATTGCAATTGCAAAGTCATTTTTTTGCGGCACCTGACCACACGACTGAACAGTAGTCATGGTGTGACAAAAATAGGGCCTGTAGGACCTGCCTGGTTGAGAGTGTTGTTAAGAAGGCAGAGCATCGCTTTATTATAGAAAGACTTCTCCCCATCTTAGCTACTACTGTATCAATATGTTTTGACCATGACAGTTTACAATCTAGGGTTACTCCAAGCAGTTTAGTCATCTCAACTTCAATTTCCAAATGATTTATTACAGGATTAAGTTGAGGTTTAGGATTTGTTCCTAATACAATGCTTTTAGTTTTAGAAATATGTAGGGCTAACTTATTCCTTTCCACCCACTCTGAAACTAAATACAGCTGTTTGTTGAGTGTTGCAGTCATTTCAGTCACTGTAGTAGCTGACATGTATACATAGACACTCTGGCTTTACTCAAAGTCAGTGGCATGTCGTTAGTAAAAATTGAAAAAAGCAAGGGGCCTAAACAGCTACCCTGGGGAATTCCTGATTCTACCTGGATTATATTTGAGAGGCTTCCATTAAAGAACACCCACTGTGTTCTGTTAGACAAGTAACTCTTTATCCACATTATAGCAGGGGGTGTAAAGCCATAACACATATGTTTTTCCAGCAGCAGACTATGATCGATCATGTCAAAAGCTGCACTGAAGTCTAACAAGACAGCCCCCACAACCATTTTATCATCAATTTCTCTCAGCCAATCATCAGTCATTTGTGTAAGTGCTGTGCTTGTTGAGTGTCCTTCCCTATAAGCATGCTGAAATTCTGTTGTCAATTTGTTTACTGTGAAATAGCATTATATCTGGTCAAACACAATTTTTTCCAGAAGTTTACTAAAGGTTGGTAACAGGCTGATTAGTCGGCTATTTGAGCCAGTACAGGGGACTTTACTATTCTTGGGTAGCGGAATGACTTTAGCTTCCCTCCAGGCCTGAGGGCACACGCTCTCTAGTAGGCTTAAATTGAAGATGTGGCAAATAGGAGTGCCAATATTGTCTGCAATTATCCTTAGTAATTTTCCATCCAGATTGTTTGACCCCGGTGACTTGTCATTGTTGATAGACAACAATATTTTTTTCACCTTTTCCACACTGACTTTATGGAATTCAGAAGTACAATTCTTGTCTTTCATCATTTGGTCCGATATACTTGCATGTGTAGTGTCAGTGTTTGTTGCTGGCATGTCATCCCTAAGTTTGGTTATCTTGCCAATGAAAAAGTAATTAAAGTAGTTTGCAATATCAGTGGGCTTTGTGATGAATGAGCCATCTAATTCAATGAATGAAGGCGCCGAGTTGGCTTTTCTTCCCCAAAATGTCATTTAAGGTGCCCCAAAGCTTTTTATTATCATTCTTTATATAATTGATCTTTGTTTCATAGTGTAGTTTTTTACATTTGTTTTTTAGTTAGTTGCATGATTTCTTAATTTGCAGTACCTTTGCCAATCAGTTGGGCTGCCTGACTTAATTGTCATACCTTTTGCCTCATTCAACCATACCATTTTTCAGTTCCTCATCAATCCAATGAGATTTAACCGTTTTTACAGTAATTTTCTTAATGTGTACATGCTTATTAGTAACTGGAATAAGTAGTTTCATAAATGCGTCAAGTGCAGCGTCTGGTTGCTCCTCATTACACACCACAGACCAGCAAATATTTTTTACATCATCAACATAGTCAGTGCCACTGACACTGCCCGCAACTAAAACATGCGGACTCTCCTTCACTGCAGCCGACGTGAGGAAAACATTTAAACGTGTCAACCCTCGCAAGGCTGCAGGCCCAGACGGCATCCCCAGCCGCGCCCTCAGAGCATGCGCAGACCAGCTGGCTGGTGTGTTTACGGACATATTCAATCAATCCCTATCCCAGTCTGTTGTTCCCACATGCTTCAAGAGGGCCACCATTGTTCCTGTTCCCAAGAAAGCTAAGGTAACTGAGCTAAACGACTACCGCCCCGTAGCACTCACTTCCGTCATCATGAAGTGCTTTGAGAGACTAGTCAAGGACCATATCACCTCCACCCTACCTGACACCCTAGACCCACTCCAATTTGCTTACCGCCCAAATAGGTCCACAGACGATGCAATCTCAACCACACTGCACACTGCCCTAACCCATCTGGACAAGAGGAATACCTATGTGAGAATGCTGTTCATCGACTACAGCTCGGCATTTAACACCATAGTGCCCTCCAAGCTCGTCATCAAGCTCGAGACCCCGGGTCTCGACCCCGCCCTGTGCAACTGGGTCCTGGACTTCCTGACGGGCCGCCCCCAGGTGGTGAGGGTAGGCAACAACATCTCCACCCCACTGATCCTCAACACTGGGGCCCCACAAGGGTGCGTTCTGAGCCCTCTCCTGTACTCCCTGTTCACCCACGACTGCGTGGCCACGCACGCCTCCAACTCAATCATCAAGTTTGCGGACGACACAACAGTGGTAGGCTTGATTACCAACAACGACGAGACGGCCTACAGGGAGGAGGTGAGGGCCCTCGGAGTGTGGTGTCAGGAAAATAACCTCACACTCAACGTCAACAAAACTAAGGAGATGATTGTGGACTTCAGGAAACAGCAGAGGGAACACCCCTATCTCGACAACGATGGAACAGTAGTGGAGAGGGTAGTAAGTTTTAAGTTCCTCGGCGTACACATCACAGACAAACTGAATTGGTCCACCCACACAGACAGCATCGTGAAGAAGGCGCAGCAGCGCCTCTTCAACCTCAGGAGGCTGAAGAAATTTGGCTTGTCACCAAAAGCACTCACAAACTTCTACAGATGCACAATCGAGAGCATCCTGTCGGGCTGTTTCACCGCCTGGTACGGCAACTGCTCCGCCCACAACCGTAAGGCTCTCCAGAGGGTAGTGAGGTCTGCACAACGCATCACCGGGGGCAAACTACCTGCCCTCCAGGACACCTACACCACCCGATGTCACAGGAAGGCCATAAAGATCATCAAGGACAACAACCACCCGAGCCACTGCCTGATCACCCTGCTATCATCCAGAAGGCGAGGTCAGTACAGGTGCATCAAAGCTGGGACCGAGAGACTGAAAAACAGCTTCTATCTCAAGGCCATCAGACTGTTAAACAGCCACCACTAACATTGAGTGGCTGCTGCCAACACACTGACTCAACTCCAGCCACTTTAATAATGGGAATTGATGGGAAATTATGTAAAATATATCACTAGCCACTTTAAACAATGCTACCTAATATAATGTTTACATACCCTACATTATTCATCTCATATGTATACGTATATACTGTACTCTATATTATCCACTGCATCCTTATGTAATACATGTATCACTAGCCACTTTAACTATGCCACTTTGTTTACATACTCATCTCATATGTATATACTGCACTCAATACCATCTACTGTATCTTGCCTATGCCGCTCTGTACCGTCACTCATTCATATATCTTTATGTACATATTCTTTATCCCCTTACACTTGGGTAGTAGGGTAGTAGTAGTAGTTTTGGAATTGTTAGCTAGATTACTTGTTGGTTATTACTGCATTGTCGGAACTAGAAGCACAAGCATTTCGCTACACTCGCACTAACATCTGCTAACCATGTGTATGTGACAAATAAAATTTGATTGGATTTGATTTGATATTAATCACAACAAAACTTCTTGTATGACCTCTTATACACTATATTAGGCCCAGCCTTTGGAACTTTGGTTTTCCTAGATATGGTTATTACAGTTGAAGTCGGAGGTTTACATACGTCTTAGCAAAATACATTTAAACTTAGTTTTTCACAATTCCTGACATTTAATCCTGTCTTAGGTCAGTTAGGATCACCACTTTATTTTAAGAATGTGAAATGTCAGAATTATAGTAGAGAGAATGCTTTATTTCAGATTTTATTTCTTTCATCACATTCCCAGAGATTCAGAAGTTTTCATACACTCAATTACTATTTGGTAGCATTGCCTTTAAATTGTTTAACTTGGGTCAAATGTTTCGGGTAGCATTCTACAAGCTGCTCACAATAAGTTGGGGGAATTTTGGCCCATTCCTCCTGACAGAGCTGGTGTAACTGAGTCAGGTTTGTAGGCCTCCTTGCTCGCACAAGCTTTTTCAGTTCTGTCCACAAATGTTCTATGGGAGTGAGGTCAGGGCTTTGTAATGGCCACTCCAATACCTTGACTTTGTTGTCCTTAAGCCATTTTGCCACAACTTTGGAAGTATGCTTGGGGTCATTGTCCATTTGGAAGATCCATTTGCAACCAAGCTTTAAATTCCTGACTGATGTCTTCAGATGTTGCTTCAATATATCCACATAATTTCCCTGCCTCATGATGCCATCTATTTGTGAAGTGCACCAGTCCCTCCTGCAGCAAAACACACCCACAACATGATGCTGCCACCCCCGTGCTTCACAGTTTGGATGGTGTTCTTCGGCTTGCAAGCCTCCCCTTTTTCCTCCAAACATAACGATGGTCATTATGGCCAAACAGTTCTATTTTCTATTGTACTTTTTTCTCTCCAAAAAGTACCATCTTTGTCCCCATGTGCAGTTCCAAACCGTAGTCTGGCTTTTTTATGGTGGTTTTGGAGCAGTGGCTTCTTCCTTTCTGAGCCGCCTTTCAGGTTATGTCGCTTTAGGACTGGTTTTACTGTGGCTATTGATACTTTTGTACCTGTTTCCTCCAGCATCTTCACAAGGTCCTTTGATATTGTTCTGGGATTGATTTGCACTTTTCTCACCAAAGTACGTTCATCTCTAGGAGACAGAATGCTTCTCCTTCCTGAGTGGTATGACGGCTGTGTGGTCCCATGGTGTTTATACTTGCGTATTATTGTTTGTACAGATGAATGTGGTACCTTTAGGCGTTTGGAAATTGCTCCCAAGGATGAACCAGACTTGTGGAGGTCTCCAAATTTTTTTCTGAGGTCTTGGCTGATTTCTTTTGATTTTCCCATGATGTCAAGCAAAGAGGCACTGAGTTTGAAGGTAGGCCTTGAAATACATCCACAGGTACACCTCCAAATGACTCAAATGATGTCAATTAGCCTATCAGAAGCTTCTAAAGCCATGACATAATTTTCTGGAATTTTCCAAGCTGTTTAAAGGCACAGTCTTAGTGTACATACACTGACCCACTGGAATTGTGATGCAGTGAATTATCAGTGAAATAATCTGTCTGTAAACAATTGTTGGAAAAATTACTTGTTTCATGCACAAAGTAGATGTCCTAACCAACTTGCCAAAACTATAGTTTGTTAACAAGAAATTTGTGGAGTGGTTGAAAAACAAGTTTTAATGACTCCAACCTAAGTGTATGTAAACTTTCGACTTCAACTGCATATTGTGATCACTACATCTTATGGATTTGGATACTGCTTTAAAGCAAATATCTGCAGCGTTAGTAAAGATGTGATCAATACATGTTGATGATTTAATTCCTATGCTGTTTGTAACTACCCTGGTAGGTTGACTGACAACCTGATCTAGGTTGCAGGCACAGGTAACAATTTGAATTTTTTCCTGAGTGGCAGCTTGATGATAGCCAGTCAATATTTAAATCACCCAGAAAATATACTTCTCTGTTGATATCACATACATTATCAAGCATTTCACACATATTATCCAGATACTGACTGGATCTCCATTGGCATTTCTGTCTTTTCAGTAGATGTTATATGTATTGCTACCACTGTATTGCTACCACTCATCAAAGGTATTATCTAAGTGAGTTTCAGAGATAGTCAGAATATTAATGTCATCTGTTACAAGCAAGTTATTGACTTCATGGACCTTGTTTCTTCGGCTACCTATGTTAATATGGGCTATTTTTAGCACTTTTCTGGGATGCTTGATTACTCATGCTATTTACATTGGAGCTGATAGTGCAGGGTGAGCTGCATAAAGTGGTCTTGGATCATTTACCAGTCATTGTTTCAACGCAGCTTTGAAATTCGTAGACAGAGTCCACGAGCCAAGATGATTTGGATGGACTCCGTCATTCCTGTAGTGTATCTTCTGTTTCCATAAGATGTCAGTTATCAATAAAAGTGACTCCAGTAGAGCTACTGTCGTCTTTCAGAAATCACACATCTCTCGGTACTAATTGCTGAATACCTAGGAAAGGAGAAACCACTCCCTCTCCAATATTGCCATTGATTATCCAAACAACAACAGTCACAAATTGCCCTGCCACTTAATCCTGGTTGATATGCCAACAATCATCTGCAAGTTATGAGCAGTCAACAGTTCACACACCATGTAGGCTAGTGGGAAGACAGACCACACTTAAAGTAGATGGCCCTAGCTAGCAAAACGACAGTACTAGACAACAGCAGATAAAGACAAAAAGGATACTTATCACTCCTGGAGATATCAGGAGTCCTCTAGTTATAGAATGAAGCGCATAGAGAGGGAGCCTGAGAAGCTGGTTATGTACTCAGGAAAGAGGTGAAATCACTCCCCCTTCCAATACAGTCACTGATTACCAAAACAACAATAGTCAGTGATTGGGTGAGTTAGTATACTTACTGGGTGAGTTAGTATACTAATTCCCAATAGGACAGACAACATGTGTGAGTCAGTGCAATACAGCATGTAGCTTGTTCTTTCACTGTAGAATGCCATGCATGTTAAAGTAGAGGTGTTACTGTATATGATTTAGGACAGCCGGATGAGAAGGAGATGATATTTGAAGGGGCGAAACCTAACTTCCACTTAAATCACATTTTAGTCATGCATTGGAGACTAAGTGAACATTTGATTTAAGCAGAAGTTAAGATTCTCCCCTAAGTGTGTCATCTCAGCCACCCTGGTACCGTTCAGCCCTGGTCCACCTGTTTCGTACTGGGTGACTGCTCTTTAATGTGCCGGCTGGATCTGTGGGTCAGACTTCTGCTGACCAATTCTCAGGGGTTGAACACAGCGCTCATAAAGGATGTGTCTGTAGACAGGGGACTCTTTGACCCTCTGAGTAGGGGCACGTTAAATCCTTCACGCTGTGAACAGAAAGTGTCTGCTTTCAATAGGACTCAAACTTGATGCATTTCCAACACTCTGTTAGTTCTGGACTCCATCTCCTGTCTTTTACATTTAGGAAGACTCATTTCCTCTGAATACAATAAATACATTTTAGCTCTGCGTCTCTGAAGTCTCAGATATTTTCCCTGTTTGATGCTTTGTCTGGTAGATAAAGTGAGATAGACTATTTACTCTAAATACAGTACACTGTACAAAATTATGTGCATTTAACATTTCCATCACGATTCAATTTAGAAATAAATTATACAGTAATTTACATGTATCTCCAACAAAGGCCCGAACAATTTGGACTCATCCATTCGCTGACTGCTTACTGTCTGTGACAGCTGTTGATGGTCTGGCTTGACTTTCTAAAAGAGACGCAGGCTGCCTGCCCAGGCTCCTCCACTGTGTGAAACATCCCCTGGTCTCTACGGCCTTCACAGCCCCCAGACCTGCATGCTCATTTCCTGCTCCTGGTATTCAGCTGAAATATATAGCTCCTTTGTACTATGGGAGCTGTCAGCTCCACTGAGCTTGAACAAGCCATACATGAGTGCAAGATAGACCTGAACTATAGTATACCCCTCTGGGGGACA
Source organism: Oncorhynchus nerka (assembly GCF_034236695.1). Taxonomy (NCBI): domain Eukaryota; kingdom Metazoa; phylum Chordata; class Actinopteri; order Salmoniformes; family Salmonidae; genus Oncorhynchus; species Oncorhynchus nerka. The sequence continues at coordinate 77,846,464 of NC_088422.1, forward strand.
GGTAGTGGAGCAGAACAGAATACTGCCAGAGTGTTAGAGTGTTAAAGACTCTCTGACTGCTGTTGCTTCCTCTGCCAGGTTGAAACGAGTGCTAAACTGTCTCTTTCGACTGGAACAGTATCTTTACAGTACAGTACTCGGCAGGTTATATACTAATACTCTCTCATCAGTCTTTGTTATGAGTCAATAGAAAAAAATCTAACACTCTTTTTTAGTTTTCTGGGAGACTGACTAAGGTTGGTGAACTCCTCTAGTGATTGTTTTTGGTATCCTGTGGTGATTGTTGTTCAGTATACCATAGCCTAAGTAATATTATAGTTTTGATAGTATGTGGTTATGGGCAGTGCAGTTGTACCTGAGAGGTGAACAGATTTATGAGGGGACCCTGTAGGGTCATACAGTGTTATTCTTTACATTCAGTCAGCAGCCACACACACTGACTGCTGTTGACAGTGATTGGATTGGCTGTTGTCTGGGTGGTTGTCAATGTCAATTGAGGAGCTAGTTGAATGGATTTGAAGCTTCAATAGTTTGTTTGTTTCATCTGAAGGCCATTCAATGAGTGGTCAAGGTTTGCTGAATGGCAGGAATTTATGGTCAATTGAGAGGGAGATTCATTGTGTGTTTGTGTTTGTGTGAGCGCACACGAGTGTGAAAGTGCATGTGTGAGCGTGCATGTGTTTGTGTGTGCTGCATGTGTGTGTGTGAAAAAGGGGGTAAGTGCATTGGTACATACTTGTCGTGTCTAAGTGAATGTGTCATCAGTGCTGCAGGTGGGCTGCCCCCAGAGGTCAACCTGGTCATGAATAATCACCTTATCTGTGTCTCCTAACGACTTCATTACCATCAGGCTATTAGCAGGTGTGTCAAGCAGGAAAAAAACACCAGCATACAAACAGGATCAGTTTTCCCACAGAGCTTATATCCTGTCTGTCTCTCAGCTACATCCCACATGGCACCTTATCCCTATACAGTACCTTCAGAAATTATTCAGACCCCTTCCCTTTTTCCACATTGTTACGTTACAGCCGTATTCTAAAATGGATTAAATCGTTTTTCTTTTCATCAATCTACACACAACACCCCATAATGACAAAGCAAAAACAGCTTTTTAGATTTTTTTATTTAAAAAAATACTAAATTAAATATCACATTTACATAAGTATTCAGGCCCTTTACTCAGTACTTTGTTGAAGCACTTTTGGCAGTGATTACAGCCTCGAGTCTTCTTGGGTATGATGCTACAAGCTTGGCACACATGTATTTGGGAAGATTCTCCCATTCTTCTCTGCAGATCCTCTCAAGCTCTGTCAGGTTGGATGGGGAGTGTCGCTGCACAGCCATTTTCAGGTCTCTCCAGAAATGTTAGATCGAGTTCAAGTCCGGGCTCTAAATGTCAAAAAACTTGTTTTCACTTTGTTTTTCATTATAGGGTATTGTGTATAGATGGATGAGGAAATGTTAGAATAAGGCTGTAGCATAACAAAATGTGGAAAATGTCAAGGGTTTGAAAACTTTCAGAATGCACTGTATGGTCTATAGTCTATGGTCTCTGGTGAAAAGTAGTGCACTATAAAGGGAATAGGGTGCCATTTCGGGCGCATCACTCTATCAGTCAGTCACAGTCCCATGCCCCACAATGAACCTCCAGTGATAATGTAGCATACCGTGGATCTCCATACCACTGTCCTCCCCACAGGATGACCCTGTTACGCACAGACAGCTGGCTTTATGAGCCAAAACAGGCCAAAGAATAAATAGTGATTGCAGCTATGTTCCCTGATCCCTAACCTCACCTCCACCACACCCCTCATTATCCTCACGCTCTCACAACCCACTCTCTCTGCCTTCCTTAGTCAAAGACATTGCTTGAAGGAAACAATCAAGGGACCTACATGCCTGGCAGCTAATATGTATCCCAGCTTTTTTCTCACTTTCTGCTCTACTGCTCGATCTTCAAACTGTGCTCTTCCTGACACAGTCCACTGCAATAGGTCTTTCTAATGTACAAGCAGTTCATGTTTGGGTTTCGGGTTTGAAATGTATAGTAATATGGAGAATTTAAAAAAAAATATTAAACAGATTGAATTGAAATCCAGAGTAGTGTTTGGTTAGAAAATGTTTTTTGAATATGTCTGCTCAAATTGACAGGATGTGGGGAAACATTTCCAGGTCATGCTTACATTGTACTTTAAGACATGATGGAAATATGACAGTAAATGGGAAGCAAACATGAATACATCCATTGTATGAATTCCTTTGTAATGCATCATAATGCCATACAGTAATGGTAAGACCACCTGATGCTGTAGGCTAGTGCATGTCTCTGGTGTGTGTGGATGTGTGTTGGGTAGGAGACTTCAGGAATCAGACATTGGGAGCCAAGGCTGCTGACCTGACCCATATGTTGAAGGAAACAGGACTCCATCCAGAACCAGGACATGCTTTACTTTTCAGTCTGTCTGATCCAGCAGGTCCCAGCAGCCGGCCTCAGGGTGTTAAGCGTACTGTTCAATATCAGTCCAGATTAGTATACAGTATATCAGGAGAGCATTGGTAGCTGATGTGTCTGAGATAATAGAGATATATACGCTGTTGAAAGCTCTCTTCCCCATACACTACGTTCCCTGTAAACATGCGTGCAGCTGTGTTGCTGCAGAGGCTGCTCACTGCTCACTCACTGGCTGTCAGTCAGTCTGCCTCTGGGAGAGAGAGAGAGAGTGCGAGCGAGTGGGGAAATACAAGAGAGTGCCAGCAGAAGCCAAGCCAAGTCCAGGTGTTGAGACGCCACTATCTAAACTTTCTGTCTGTCCATGATGCCTTTGCTTGTTGCTGTGAAATATTTAAATACAATTGGAGATGTAATGGAAGTGGATGCATTCAATAGGTGCTGATATGACTTGTTATCCTGTTCAGTGTTCTCAGTACTATCATTCATATTATGCAGTGACTCACTGCTGGCTTTGCTTAACAGGGACAGGCCATTTTTAGTGCGAAAAAAGGATATTTTCTCTTAATGGTGTGTAAGCACCTGTGGCCCAAAGAAGAGGGTGTGTTCACTATAACAGCCTGCTGGAACCCTCTCTCTCTCTCTCTCTCTCTCTCTCTCTCGCAGCTACAATGCCGTGATGCACCCACTATGGTCATATACTTTTATGTGAAAACCAACTGTCATAGTCTGATGAAGAGCGCACTCCTAACTATAGTGTGTCCTGATGAATTAGGGTTTAATGTTGTGGAAACAATGGTGCAGAAATAGGAAAACCATATGATGAGTTCAGTCTTTTTGGCTCCGGCTTCTTTACTTCCAGCCTTCCTTGCGACGTGGCTCGCAATTAAGTGCTTGAGTATGCTTGTATAAGAGAGAGTGCAAAGGGATCGTATTGTTGCAGAGTTTGTGGTTTCTCCATGTTTAAGAATATGAAATGCAGTCCGTATTCTGTCTATTTCAGTGTTAGAATGTCCACTTGACCACAAAGTGTTTTGGGCTGTTATGTTACTTTTCTTTGGCTGTCTGCTGTGTACCATTGTCAGTGGTCTAGATTACATTGCAATGGTATTCCATCAAGTCCTATTAAATAAGGCTCAGCAAAGGTATCCAGTTGAGTTGTCTCACCAACACCTGTCCATTGTTGACTACACAGTAGGAGGCTTCTTGTTCCACCATTCATAAACAATAAATACTCTTCCTCTCCCCTTCCCAAATATTTCCTTTTTCATTTCAACATCTCTCCACTAATCTTCATTCTTCCCATATCTCTCTCTCTCTCTCTCTCTCTCTCTCTCTCATGTCCTCTCTTGCGCTCTCTCTCTCGCCCCCTCTCTCTCGCGCACCCTCTCTCTATCTCTCTCTCTCTCGCCCCTAACTTTTCCTCTTAAATGCCCCAGCCTCCCCAGCTGCGCCTCCTCCAGCTCAGTTTACAAGGCTGTGCATACAGATCAGCAGAGTAGTGGTTTTGGCGTTCACTGCACTACAGGGGCAAGGCGAAACAGCCAGGAGCAGCTACTGTTTTCTACTGGACCTGTCTGAATGCATGACTGAGAGCTGCTGGTCAATAGTTCTTGGCCACATGAGAGAATGCTATCAGGTCTGGCTCTTCTGCTGCTTGTCTGCCTCCTCCACATGTTGGTGACTGCCAAGGGGAACCCGTGGTCACAGGTAAGACTTAAACCATACCATGGTCTTACTATGGACCCTCTCTCTGCTTTTCCACAGGTTGGGCTGAGACTGACCGTCTGGGACTGGCTACTCATCGCTCCCAGTCCCAGCACCTTTACACCTCCCAAACAGACATAAGAGGCACTCCCTCTAAAACTATGACCTGTATAAATCTGTATTATGAATGTAATTAGCCTGTTTAGACGGTGCTCTTCTTAAGTAATTCTCGAGCTGCTGAACAATAAGTTGATAGTCTGATTCTAATAGATAGGTTTAATTCTAAGTTAGTTCATGCCTTGGCTGTGACTGCAGACTATAGATCATGAGGAGGAAGTAGGGATCAGATTAGGTATTTACTGTGTGACTGTTTTCACTGTTAAGCAGCTTTGGCAGTCTGTGCTGTTGACTCTGTAACACATATAAGGCAGGCTGTTATATAGTTATAAAGGACAGTGTCCTTCGAAGTTGCACTTAGTATAACTGTGGACTCTAAAGGGGGATGTCTGGCTTGTAATAGGGCATAGATTGGCACAGCTCCATGTATGTGTGTAGATGATTGACTACATGGCTGTGACATCACTGTGATACTGCTGCAGACAGGTGATGTACAGTCATGAAATAGAATATCTCATTCTAGTGTGTACAGAATCCTGGTTTGATCTGTTCATCAAGGTCATATGCCTTGATGAAAGTAATTGTGACCAAAATGTTACGTGTGAATGAATGGAGTCCATGCAACCGGTTTGCTTTGTCTTCTGCTAAACATCTCTGTAAAAATGTGTGATGTCAGGCGAAGCTGCAGTTGGTCATTTGGCAGGAGTTGAGATTGGTGTCTTAGAGAATGATTGTATAGGATTACGTGTTCCCTCTATAATACTCTCACTATAGGGCACCTTTCATTTCCACATGTAAACATGTAGGTGTGTCCTTTACCCTGTATTTAGGCACTTTTTAAAAATATCCATTAATTATGTTCCCAACACAGATCCTCTACAAACAGATACTGATAGAGGAAACCCTCAGCGTTTTAAAGTCTGGTGAATCAACACGGTTTGAGCTATTTCCGGAACAAACAGTGGACATTTATGAGGCTGCTGTGCCCTTGACATAAGGCCTCATGGCTGGGAGAGAGGTTTGTGGGGTACGTGAGGCCTTTTAACTGTTGAGAACATCCCCCAGTCATGACCAGTATATATGACTCTACTCTTCACTGTTGAGAAAACATCCCCCAGTCATGACCAGTATATATCACTCTACTCTTCACTGTTGAGAAAACATCCCCCAGTCATGACCAGTATACTATCCCCAGACCAGTCTACTCTTCACTGTTGAGAAAACATCCCCCAGTCATGACCAATATATATGACTCTACTCTTCACTGTTGAGAAAACATCCCCCAGTCATGACCAGTATATATCACTCTACTCTTCACTGTTGAGAAAACATCCCCCAGTCATGACCAGTATATATGACTCTACTCTTCACTGTTGAGAAAACATCCCCCAGGCATGACCAGTATATATGACTCTACTCTTCACTGTTGAGAAAACATCCCCCAGTCATAACCAGCATATATCACTCTACTCTTCACTGTTGAGAAAACATCCCCCAGTCATGACCAGTATATATAACTCTACAGTGGGGCAAAAAAGTATTTAGTCAGCCTCCAATTGTGCAAGTTCTCCCACTTAAAAAGATGAGAGAGGCCTGTAATTTTCATCACTATGACAGACAAAATTAGAAAAAAATCCAGAAAATCACATCGTAGGATTTTTAATGAATTTATTTGCAAATTATGGTGGAAAATAAGTATTTGGTCACCTACAAACAAGCAAGATTTCTGGCTCTCACAGACCTGTAACTTCTTCTTTAAGAGGCTCCTCTGTCCTCCACTCATTACCTGTATTAATGGCACCTGTTTGAACTTGTTATTAGTATAAAAGACACCTGTCCACAACCTCAAACAGTCACACTCCAAACTCCACTATGGCCAAGACCAAAGAGCTGTCAATGGACACCAGAAACAAAATTGTAGACCTGCACCAGGCTGGGAAGACTGAATCTGCAATAGGTAAGCAGCTTGGTTTGAAGAAATCAACTGTGGGAGCAATTATAAGGAAATGGAAGACATACAAGACCACTGATAATCTCCCTCGATCTGGGACTCCACGCAAGATCTCACCCCGTGGGGTCAAAATGATCACAAGAACGGTGAGCAAAAATCGCAGAACCACACGGGGGGACCTAGTGAATGACCTGCAGAGAGCTGGGACCAAAGTAACAAAGCCTACCATCAGTAACACACTACGCCGCCAGGGACTCAAATCCTGCAGTGCCAGACGTGTCCCCCTGCTTAAACCAGTACATGTCCAGGCCCGTCTGAAGTTTGCTAGAGAGCATTTGGATGATCCAGAAGAAAATTGGGAGAATGTCATATGGTCAGATGAAACCAAAATATAACTTTTTGGTAAAAACTCAACTCATCGTGTTTGGAAGACAAAGAATGCTGAGTTGCATCCAAAGAACACCATACCTACTGTGAAGCATGGGGGGTGGAAGCATCATGCTTTGGGGCTGTTTTTCTGCAAAGGGACCAGGACGACTGATCCGTGTAAAGGAAAGAATGAATGGGGCCATGTATAGTGAGATTTTGAGTGAAAACCTCCTTCCATCAGCAAGGGCATTGAAGATGAAACGTGGCTGGGTCTTTCAGCATGACAATGATCCCAAACACACCGCCCGGGCAACGAAGGAATGGCTTCGTAAGAAGCATTTCAAGGTCCTGGAGTGGCCTAGCCAGTCTCCAGATCTCAACCCCATAGAAAATCTTTGGAGGGAGTTGAAAGTCCGTGTTGCCCAGCAACAGCCCCAAAACATCACTGCTCTAGAGGAGATCTGCATGGAGGAATTGGCCAAAATACCAGCAACAGTGTGTGAAAACCTTGTGAAGACTTACAGAAAACATTTGACCTCTGTCATTGCCAACAAAGGGGATATAACATTGAGATAAACTTTTGTTATTGACCAAATACATATTTTCCACCATAATTTGCAAATAAATTCATTAAAAATGCTACAATGTGATTTTCTGGATTTTTTTTCTCATTTTGTCTGTCATAGTTGAAGTATACCTATGATGAAAATTACAGGCCTCTCTCATCTTTTTAAGTGGGAGAACTTGCACAATTGGTGGCTGACTAAATACTTTTTTGCCCCACTGTATATGTCACTCTACTCTTCACTGTTGAAGACCCCACTCCTATCCGGGGCAACAAAAAGTATTTGAGTTACTTTAGCTTGTTGCCATACTATTAGCATGTTATTTCCACTTGATCCTGTATTGTATCCTGTGCTGATGTGACGTGCTACATTAGAGGGTGTCTTTAAAATGGATGGAGGACCCCAATAGCCCTACTCCTCTCAGTGGGAAGAGTTATCCCCACAGTTCAGTCATTATCCCTGGTTGTTTTGGATACACACGAGGTTTGACACATGATTTATGTTGGGAAATGCCATGTAGTGGGAAAGAACCGATGAGTTATCACTGTCTGGTCCAAGAAAACCAAGAGTTTGTGCTTCTTTTAGTGGTTACGAACTCAGATTATTGCCTTGGCTTGGTTGACTTCCCAACACATCCATGATACAAGTTCCAGAGATGAAATCAGAGGAAAAGGCTGTGATTCTTGAAAGTATGTCTTCCATTTACAGACGGATTGTGATGGTCCATTTGTCTATTTAATTTTGTGAAGCAAAATGTTTTAAAAAGTTCACACGCATGGAAAGGTTATAGGACATAAATAGATTTTCTAGTTCTTTGTTGAAGGCTGCCAATTTTCCCTCTCTTCTGTCATAGCAGCCAGAATGGCTATATTTCCTAATCTCCTTTTAATGCTGCAATCTGATATGGAAATGTCAATTGGTATTGGAAGTTGTACAGTACCATAACACTATTCATTGGGAGCTGCCCTTCAATGTCTGATGGATGTAGTTTACAAAGTGACTTAATTATACTGTACGCAAGTGAAAATCACCTTTCACCTTGTGATCACTGAGCAGTCCCCAGCACTACAGTAGCCTACCTCCACCACAGCTGCAGATGTGTTTCCAGTGCTGACGGTGTTGAAGGCAGTGTGTGTTGTTAGCGACCTCACCCTCATTCAACACTGTTCTGATAAAGGAGCCTCTAAAGGGAAGGTAGAAAGGAACACAGCATCTCACCATGTGGGAGACAGATGCTTGTGGCCTACGCCCCTGCCAACGGTCGGCCACATGCACTTCACATGGACCGACCAACCGAACGGAGGGGGTGGGTTGTCATGCCTTACTATGACATTATACTGGATTCTGTGTGAGAAATGAAATAGGAATCAGTGGTAAAACACAAACAGACACTATTATATGGGACATGTGGCTCTGTATTTTCTAATGATATACAGGATGCCAGTATGGTCCTATTCTAAAAGCTGGCCAGTGTTTCAACTCAGCAGGTCCAATATTCAGTGTTCACAGGGTTTGCATTAGTCCTAGCCTTGGTAACAATTTAAAAGCTGATGGAATTGAGCATTTTGTTATTTTCTAAATAATCACATTTACTTTATACCTATATTGTGAATACCATTCAACAACATCAGCAGCATAGATGTGTTGGGTTAAATGCACTTCTAATATACAATATGACCCAGTTTACTTTTTATTACTACAATTTCTTTTAGAGCAATGAGTCACATTTTTGATAATGATCCCCACTAAAATGATCGCCACTTTTTCATGTTGAGGTTGTGGTCAGTCATTGAGTTTTCTGTAGATTTCAGCATAATGTCCTTTCCATTCAGTGGCCATCTTGCTGTAAGGTCAACTCCACTGTGAATTATTATCTGGTATGACATTGCCCCAGAATTCTCAGCTTATTCTCAGCTTGGAAGCCCAGTAATGTAAATATTACATTTCCAGATGAGCTGGCGTATGTATCATGGCAAGCCAAGTCTTGATAACAGCAATGGCAACGGTCCAGCAGAGCTCTCTGCTGGCTGTACAGCAAGTGAAGAGTTGAAAATGTTTTCATAATGTTCACAAAACTCTGTTACTCTTTGGTCGTAAATTTGGTCGACAGGGTGTGTGTGTGTTTCTTTTATGTCAAAGTGAAGTGTTATAATTTGAAAATAAAGGGAGAAGTCCTTTAATCTGAAGATATTCTCATTAGAATTTAAGTTGAATCAAATGTCATTTTTGAAGCGAGGCCAAACCATTTAGCTGACACTTAATTCTAGAGCCTGTTATTGATATTAATATGTATTCCATTAATGCAGCATTCATTTAGTTTGTTGTCATTTGATAAACATGTTGAGACAACATGTTAGGTGTTAAAATATTAGATGTTATGTTAAATAATATGCAAGATTTCAACCTTGAAACATATCTAAGTTTGTGCACTCAAAGTTTATGTACCCTGTAATAGTGTTAAGGGTCTAAGTGTGTTAATATATTAATGTATTCAGTGAGTAGTCTTGGTGCTTTCTCAGGGACTCATTGAGCGATCTACCTTCCTGACCCTGCTGAAGTTAAGCTTCAGTCAGTTATCCCTGGTGGTTTCCAGGCTGGTGGGTCTGGCATGGCACCCAGAGTATAATATTGTGGGAACACCTAGTCTAAGCTCTGACAAGACCCAAGTACGTTCTGACCTCAAGCCATGGACATGGCAGAGATCAGAAGAGTTATGGTCTAGGATCAGTTACAGCAATGACTGAATAAAAGTGTCTGGAGTCCCTGATATGCAGAGTGTGTGATTGATAATAAATCATTTGTGTAGATGGGGCTCCTGAAACAGCTGCATGAATCTGGATGTATTTGTGTGCCATAGTGCTCCCTGATAGGCTTACCGGTATACAGTACAGCTGTCTGCACATGTTAATGTCAATCACTCGTTAGCTTAAATCTCCTTGTCATTAGTGGATTTCTCTGTCTAAACATCCACTCACAAACAGTCTCCATTTTAACCCAGGGTCCCAGTCCCTGTGAGAAACCCTAGCAGTCAGTCCACTGATTACTTTTTCAACCACATCTATAACTTCATTTGGGGTGGATGAAGGCCACGATTCAGTCAGAACTAGTGTTAACCGGCGTTGGCAGTCATACACATAGCAGATGTTTTGGAGGTGTAACTGTGGTGTGAGCTGACAAATAGGTGAGTGGCTGCTCTTGTGTCACAAACCACGTTAGAAGTTCAAAACGGCGATAGAAAGTGCAGGCTTCTAATGCATGTTTTCATATGAATTTGAATGGGGGTTATAGTCTATCAGTCTAATCAAGGTGTAGACAATAGAACATCACGCATTTGAGAGTTTGAACTTGTAACGTGGCTGCATGGGACTTGTCGGATTATAAAATCAGGTGATTTCGTTGCCACGATAAGCTAATGCAAGGAGCCGCTTGTGGATCTGTCAACTCTAACGTAGTTCCACCTCCAATACCGCCCGAAGATTCCAGCCCGAAGTCTTTACAGTCAAAGAAGATGGGGGCTGGTCGACTTAAGGACTGTAAGATGTTTCCAACATTCCCATTGACTCCAGCATAAAGTCACTGTGACCACTCATTTTTATATTCATTCCTTGTGGGAAACCACAAACCAAGGCCCCCCACACAGTTAAAAGAAACATTATTTCAAGGCAAGTGTAACCTGCGCCAAGCCTGTGGGAAAAGGATCAAGTGACATGGAGTGTCTTTGCAACTGTTTATTGACAGTTTGTGCATGTTTGTAATGAAATAAATGTTGTTTTTTCATTCCTTCTTTACCCACTCAATTAGTGCATTAGGCACTTATTTTAAAGCTCCCAAACCTTGATTTCTGAGAAGAGGCGCCTCTGTGCACAGCTGAGGACAGGCTTGGAATTGGGATAGCTTTACCATCATAGTGAGACTGTAGTTCAAGGGTATCTAATAACCTTGTAAATGCAAACTCAAACATTTGTTATAAAGTGGTTACTGGTATGATGGAAAGAGACCAATAGTCTGCTGGTTCAGTTGTGTAGAATTTCATAAATTCAATTAAACTCAACAAGGGATTATTATCCCTATCATGACAAGCCAATTCCTAAAAGCACAAGACCTTACATCTGTTTTATCTGGAAAAGTACTGCTGGGGTTTATTGGAAGGCTAATGTTGTTTTCATCCGACGTTCCTCACTTTGACTGGTAGTTGACTACCGTCCTGACACGTCTAACCATTTCCAGATGAGGTGGATTTTAGTGACATTTAAAGGCCCATTATAGTCCTACTGAAAGGGGATGTCATCCAGCGCCAAGCATAATTATAAACCACCCACAGAGAGCAGATTAGAAAAAAGTAATGATGTGGTCTCTTAATAAATTGAGCACTTAAATACTGTGGATCCCCTTGAAAGGGAAAAACTAGGATCCCTCCAAACTTGGTTCAGTGAGACACCTCATTTTGATGGATTCGTGATGCAGGACTATTTATACTTGATATATCAAGGACAGCCTGGATGACTATTTTCAGGTTTGGGAAACAAATGACTGCTGGCTTCACTGTTTTGCATGGGGTATCATCTGTTCTCCAAAGTCTGTTTTGACAGTTTATGATTTGAAAGATGTACTGTACAGTGATATCAAATAATACCCACACTTCAATGCTTCCTGTATAGGTCTAAGCCATTTTACCATATTAAAAGGCTTGGAAAACCTTATTGCACAATTTTTCTAAAAACACTACTGACGCCTCTTAGTCACATGATATTTCATACATTGACGGATTACTCAGATTACTGGTAATAAATTATGTGACTCTCCATTCACACGTTAACATATAGTGATTCAGAGCTTTTCCCAGGCAAACGGCCACAGACAACCATTACTCGCCGAGCTTGTCAAGCTGTAGTTTATGAGGGGAAGGAAGGAACCGTTTTCTTTCTCCTGGGATTAAGGCTAAACATTGAAATGATATCTGATAATGTTGTTACTTAAAGTCAGGGTGTTTTATGGTGAAAATTGAGAAGACAGATACTACTCACTTGGTATCCCAATTGTTTGCATACTGTGATGTATGAAAATATAATAATGTGTAAACTCATATGGAACAATCTAGTTTTTATCATGTACCAATCTTACATTTGAGTGCCTATAGGCCGTTTTAATCCATAATTCCACATTGGCAAATATAACATTTGCCCTGTTTGGTCATTTCTCAGGGCTATTAGTTTGCTATTTCCTCTCTCATTGCTTATTTCCTGTGTAGAATTTATTATTGAACCTTTATTTAATTAGGCAAGTCAGTTAAGAACAAATTCAAATTTACAATGACTGCCTACCCAGACGACACTGGGCCAATTGTGCGTCGCCCTATGGGACTCCCAATCACGACCGGATGTGATGCGGCCTGGATTCAAACCAGGTACTGCAGTGATGCCTCTTGCATTGAGATGTAGTGTCTTAGACCACTGCGCCACTCGGGAGCCAGTAGAAGGAGGTGGTGTGTATTTGTTTTGGCCTGGGTGGAGTGTTGGCCCGATGCAGACCTCGCTGCTATGGGTGGGCGAGAGCCAGGCTTCTGTCTTCTGAGCCTACCCCAATCTCCTCAGTCCACCCCTAGCCCTGGCCTGGCTACCATCTCCATCTTCCATCCCCATATCCCAGCCTGCATCCAGCCTGCAGCTGACTGTCTTACTGCAGCTCCAGGAAGAACTAAGTCTGCTGAGAGAGTATGAATCTACAGCAAACCCCTTTTTAATTACCACTGTAGACTGCTCTTCATTGGTTTGTGAGTTTATTCTATGTAAGCCTAGTTATGTGCTTAAGGACCACACATAAAATGTTGTGTAATATTTTTTGTTGGGACGTAATATATACAGTTGGTCTGAGAAAATACGCCGGTTTAGCAAGGCAAGATCCCCATTAGTCCTGGTTTGGGATTGGGAGGAAATTGTTTGTGACAGGGTTTTGTCTAGGAACGGGGGTGATTATTGACTGGACTGCTTAATAACGTAACATTCCCTGAAAGATACTGACTGACTAAAGACTAACGTTGGCAGCAGTCGAATCACAGAGGAGCTTTGTGTCATTAAAACTAAACAGCTTTTTTTGTCCCCTGCTGATTCCACCAATGGTCATTCCTTCGGTTCGAGTGGTGGCGGACTGAGGGCGTATCCTGATCCTGGCACACCAGTGTCTACTCTCCACTGCCCAGGGGTCTGGAATTATAGAATCAAATCAAATCAAATTTTATTTGTCACATACACATGGTTAGCAGATGTTAATGCGAGTGTAGCGAAATGCTTGTGCTTCTAGTTCCGACAATGCAGTAATAACCAACAAGTAATCTAACTAACAATTCCAAAACGACTGTCTTATACACAGTGTAAGGGGATAAAGAATATGTACATAAGGATATATGAATGAGTGATGGTACAGAGCAGCATAGGCAAGATACAGTAGATGGTATCGAGTACAGTATATACATATGAGATGAATATGTAAACAAAGTGGCATAGTTAAAGTGGCTAGTGATACATGTATTACATAAGGATGCAGTCGATGATATAGAGTACAGTATATACGTATGCATATGTGATGAATAATGTAGGGTAAGTAACATTATATAAGGTAGCATTGTTTAAAGTGGCTAGTGATATATTTACATAATTTCCCATCAATTCCCATTATTAAAGTGGCTGGAGTTGAGTCAGTGCCTGTGTGTTGACAGCAGCCACTCAATGTTAGTGGTGGCTGTTTAACAGTCTGATGGCCTTGAGATAGAAGCTGTTTTTCAGTCTCTCGGTCCCAGCTTTGATGCACCTGTACTGACCTCGCCTTCTGGATGATAGCGGGGTGAACAGGCAGTGGCTCGGGTGGTTGATGTCCTTGATGATCTTTATGGCCTTCCTGTAACATCGGGTGGTGTAGGTGTCCTGGAGGGCAGGTAGTTTGCCCCCGGTGATGCGTTGTGCAGACCTCACTACCCTCTGGAGAGCCTTACGGTTGAGGGCGGAGCAGTTGCCGTACCAGGCGGTGATACAGCCCGCCAGGATGCTCTCGATTGTGCATCTGTAGAAGTTTGTGAGTGCTTTTGGTGACAAGCCGAATTTCTTCAGCCTCCTGAGGTGAGTGGACTGTGTGAGTGGACAAATTCAGTTTGTCTGTGATGTGTATGCCGAGGAACTTAAAACTTGCTACCCTCTCCACTACTGTTCCATTGATGTGGATAGGGGGGTGTTACCTCTGCTGTTTCCTGAAGTCCACAATCATCTCCTTAGTTTTGTTGACGTTGAGTGTGAGGTTATTTTCCTGACACCACACTCCGAGGGCCCTCACCTCCTCCCTGTAGGCCGTCTCGTCGTTGTTGGTAATCAAGCCTACCACTGTTGTGTCGTCCGCAAACTTGATGATTGAGTTGGAGGCGTGCGTGGCCACGCAGTCGTGGGTGAACAGGGAGTACAGGAGAGGGCTCAGAACGCACCCTTGTGGGGCCCCAGTGTTGAGGATCAGCGGGGAGGAGATGTTGTTGCCTACCCTCACCACCTGGGGCGGCCCGTCAGGAAGTCCAGTACCCAGTTGCACAGGGCGGGGGTCGAGACCCAGGGTCTCGAGCTTGATGACGAGCTTGGAGGGTACTATGGTGTTGAATGCCGAGCTGTAGTCGATGAACAGCATTCTCACATAGGTATTCCTCTTGTCCAGATGGGTTAGGACAGTGTGCAGTGTGGTTGAGATTGCATCGTCTGTGGACCTATTTGGGCGGTAAGCAAATTGGAGTGGGTCTAGGGTGTCAGGTAGGGTGGAGGTGATATGGTCCTTGACTAGTCTCTCAAAGCACTTCATGATGACGGAAGTGAGTGCTACGGGGCGGTGGTCGTTTAGCTCAGTTACCTTAGCTTTCTTGGGAACAGGAACAATGGTGGCCCTCTTGAAGCATGTGGGAACAGCAGACTGGTATAGGGATTGATTGAATATGTCCGTAAACACACCGGCCAGCTGGTCTGCGCATGCTCTGAGGGCGCAGCTGGGGATGCCGTCTGGGCCTGCAGCCTTGCGAGGGTTAACACGTTTAAATGTCTTACTCACCTCGGCTGCAGTGAAGGAGAGACCGCATGTTTCCGTTGCAGGCCGTGTCAGTGGCACTGTATTGTCCTCAAAGCGGGCAAAAAATTATTTAGTCTGCCTGGGAGCAAGACATCCTGGTCCGTGACTGGGCTGGATTTCTTCCTGTAGTCCGTGATTGACTGTAGACCCTGCCACATGCCTCTTGTGTCTGAGCCATTGAATTGAGATTCTACTTTGTCTCTGTACTGACGCTTAGCTTGTTTGATAGCCTTGCGGAGGGAGTAGCTGCACTGTTTGTATTCGGTCATGTTACCAGACACCTTGCCCTGATTAAAAGCAGTGGTTCGCGCTTTCAGTTTCACGCGAATGCTGCCATCAATCCACGGTTTCTGGTTAGGGAATGTTTTAATCGTTGCTATGGGAACGACATCTTCAACGCACGTTCTAATGGACTCGCACACCGAATCAGCGTATTCGTCAATATTGTTATCTGACGCAATACGAAACATATCCCAGTCCACGTGATGGAAGCAGTCTTGGAGTGTGGAGTCAGCTTGGTCGGACCAGCGTTGGACAGACCTCAGCGTGGGAGCCTGTTGTTTTAGTTTCTGTCTGTAGGCAGGGATCAACAAAATGGAGTCGTGGTCAGCTTTTCCGAAAGGGGGGCGGGGCAGGGCCTTATATGCGTCGCGGAAGTTAGAGTAACAATGATCCAAGGTTTTTCCACCCCTGGTTGCGCAATCGATATGCTGATAAAATTTAGGGAGTCTTGTTTAGCCTTGTTAAAATCCCCAGCTACAATGAATGCAGCCTCCGGATAAATAGTTTCCAGTTTGCAAAGAGTTAAATAAAGCTTGTTCAGAGCCATCGATGTGTCTGCTTGGGGGGGGATATATACGGCTGTGATTATAATCGAAGAGATTTCTCTTGGTAGATAATGCGGTCTACATTTGATTGTGAGGAATTCTAAATCAGGTGAACAGAAGGATTTGAGTTCCTGTATGTTTCTTTCATCACACCATGTCTCGTTAACCATAAGGCATACGCCCCCTCCCCTCTTCTTACCAGAAAGATGTTTGTTTCTGTCCGGCGCGAAGCGTGGAGAAACCAGCTGGCTGCACCGCTTCAGATAGCGTCTCTCCAGTGAGCCATGTTTCCGTGAAGAACGTTACAGTCTCTGATGTCCCTCTGGAATGCTACCCTTGCTCGGATTTCATCAACCTTGTTGTCAAGAGACTGGACATTCGCAAGAAGAATGCTAGGGAGTGGTGCACGGTGTGCCCGTCTCCGGAGTCTGACCAGAAGACCGCCTCATTTCCCTCTTTTTCGGAGTCGTTTTTTTGGGTCGCTGCAAGGGATCCATTCCGTTGTCCTGTTTGTAAAGCAGAACACAGGATCCGCTCGCGAAAAACATATTCTTGGTCGTACTGATGGTGAGTTGACGCTGATCTTATATTCAGTAGTTCTTCTCGACTGTATGTAATGAAACCTAAGATGACCTGGGGTACTACTGTAAGAAATAACACGTAAAAAAAACAAAAAACTGCATAGTTTCCTAGGAACGCGAAGCGAGGCGGCCATCTCTGTCGGCGCTACTGTTGTCAGATGTACGGTGGCCTGCTGGGATCAGTCCCAACCAGGCCCCTGCTTGCAGCACCTGTTGACACAGCGAGCTACTTTTACGTCTGAATTGGCTGGATTTTTCGACTTCTGATTTGAGTGTTCTATACTAACCTTATCCAGGCTTCCTGTAATTTATGAGTGCCAATGTGACAGAAAGCTAACACCCCTGAGGATTTGCTCTGAAACTTTGTGAGCCGTTACTACTCTAGCATCGTGCCAAGAATATGCCTGTTGTTGGAATGAAGCTGGCTCAGGCTAATTGGTTGTTGTGTTATGGTAGTTAATTATGTGCAGCAGGTCAGGGAGTTAGAGAGGTGAAATAACATGGGTTTGTTTATGAATATGCTGGATAGGCTTTGGTTTATTATCTCTCATTCTCCCCTCTTTACTTGATTAATGAGGTTGCTCATGTTATTTACTTTTCCATGCACTTCAGTGGTAAAACAGTTGCCTGTTAAAACAGATGTCTCAGTAGCTCAACAGTTGAACATTGCTTCACCTCAAAAATCCTACAGTGTACTGTTTGTTATGTACCGGCGTTGATTAGTGACGTGCTATACATGTCCTCTGTCCCCTCATTTGACCTCCTTCTCCCTCTCTGACAGAGTCTGGGCTGCGATGAGTACCTGGGCTCAGGCAAGGTGATGGACAAGTGTGGGGTGTGTGGCGGGGACAACATGGCCTGTAAGCTGGTGTCAGGGCTCTTCCAGCAGCACAGCCTGAACAAGGTGGGCTACCACAAGATAGTGGAGATCCCAGAAGGAGCCACCAAGATCAATGTCACCGAGACGGTGAAGAGCAGGAATTACCTGGGTGAGAAGGACTGTGACTGACCAGTGTTTTAACCCGGGTCAGACTGTGTTAGCCCGCTCCAGCTAAAACGTAGACACTACCTACTGGTCACAGATTCAACATCTATTCCACGTTGTTTCAATGTAATTTCATTGAAATGATGAGGAAACAACGTTGATATGCCCAGTGGGTAGCTTGGGAGGCAAGTCTTCATGTCTGAGGCAAGTTTACTCAACACACAAGCATGGTTCCAAACCACCTCTGTTTAACTACAGAGTTACCAGCTCTTTATCCCTGGCCCCTTAAGGCTCCATTACATCTCTGTCTGAATCAGAACCATGAGCTATGACACATGCAATAACAATTTGAGGTTTTCCCTTCGACCACGTTAGATTATGTTTCATATTACATTAACAGTACTAATAAAGTCACAATTTAAAGATAAGCTTCAGGTTATAAAACATCTGACAGCAGTAGCTATTGTTTTTTATATCATTTAGGTCATGTCTTGCTACATCCGTGCTGTGAGCCTGGTATCAGGCAGCAGGGAACAGCTGCTTGTTAAATTGATTTGATTCATTTAATTAAAAGGCAGCTCAAATACAGAGCAGGAGGGATTTTTCCGGAATTTTGGATGTGAGCATTTCTATTGTGTCAGTAGGAAGTAACCACACAGTGCACTTCTGGTTACAATCTTTTATTTTTAAAGCCCTTTGCTGTAATTCATTGAATAAATAAGATCTTGTCTTTATAGGAGCATAACAGTGTGACACAGAAGTGGGTCTATTTTCAGGAATGACTTCTGGAATGTCAGTGTTTTATTGTTGGAGACATTGGTTTAATGAGAACCATGCCATATAGCATAGCAGTGCGTCTGGGAGAAAGAGAGAGAGAGAGCGAGAGAGAGAGCGAAAGAAAGGTGAGAAAGAGAGAAACAGAGAGCGAGAGAGAGAGAAAGGGGGTGCCTGGCCCCCACTTCCCCTGG
Source organism: Oncorhynchus nerka (assembly GCF_034236695.1). Lineage (NCBI taxonomy): Eukaryota > Metazoa > Chordata > Actinopteri > Salmoniformes > Salmonidae > Oncorhynchus > Oncorhynchus nerka. The sequence goes on from NC_088422.1 coordinate 77,865,072, forward strand.
CCTGGCTGCTCCCCTCAGGGGAAAGTATATAAACAAGCTTTCATTAGAGGACCTTTTCCTCCAGCCTTCCCATCCTTTTTAATTAAGGTGAGGAATTTCACTGCTGTCTAGAAAACCTCCACCACCACTGAGCCCAGCGATGGAACCTGCTTTGAAACTACTTTTTTAAGTCAAAACTACTAACTGGGGGTGCCAAGTTATGCCTTGCTTTTTTAATATGAGTCCCCACTCAACCCCTACACAATACTTACTCAGTGAGTAAGCACCTAAGCAGGAAATGTAGAGTATGCGTGAACAATGGCTCCTTTCAGTGACTGCTGTTCCTGCGTCGCTTGGCGTTGTTGTTGGAAGAGTTCATATATCAGTGGGTAAAAGCGTGCTGTGATGCAACATCCTGGGGATAAACAGGACCGAGGATTCTTCCACGGAACGACTTATCGTTACCATTATCCCCTGATGTTTGCTCCATTCTCCTCAATAGACTTATGTTCTAGTTTATTTCTGCATGCCTAATATGTGCTTTTAGTTGTCCAAACACTCTTATACACTGCTCAAAAAATAAAGGGGACACTTAAACAACACAATGTAACTCCAAGTCAATCACACTTCTGTGAAAACAAACTGTCCACTTAGGAAGCAACACTGATTGACAATAAATTTCACATGCTGTTGTGCAAATGGAATAGACAAAGGTGGAAATTATAGGCAATTAGCAAAACACCCCCAATAAAGGAGTGGTTCTGCAGGTGGTGACCACAGACCACTTCTCAGTTCCTATGCTTCCTGGCTGATGTTTTGGTCACTTTTGAATGCTGGCGGTGCTTTCACTCTAGTGGTAGCATGAGACGGAGTCTACAACCCACACAAGTGGCTCAGGTAGTGCAGCTCATCGAGGATGGCACATCAATGCGAGCTGTGGCAAGAAGGTTTGCTGTGTCTGTCAGCGTAGTGTCCAGAGCATGGAGGCGCTACCAGGAGACAGGCCAGTACATCAGGAGACGTGGAGGAGGCCGTAGGAGGGCAACAACCCAGCAGCAGGACCGCTACCTACGCCTTTGTGCAAGGAGGAGCAGGAGGAGCACTGCTAGAGCCCTGCAAAATGACCTCCAGCAGGCCACAAATGTGCATGTGTCTGCTCAAATGGTCAGAAACAGACTCCATGAGGGTGGTATGAGGGCCCGACGTCCACAGGTGGGGGTTGTGCTTACAGCTCAACACCGTGCAGGACGTTTGGCATTTGGCAGAGAACACTAAGATTGGCAAATTCGCCACTGGACCCTGTGCTCTTCACAGATGAAAGCAGGTTCACACTGAGCACATGTGACAGACGTGACAGTCTGGAGACGCCGTGGAGAACGTTCTGCTGCCTGCAACATCCTCCAGCATGACCGGTTTGGCGGTGGGTCAGTCATGGTGTGGGGTGGCATTTCTTTGGGGGGCCGCACAGCCCTCCATGTGCTCGCCAGAGGTAGCCTGACTGCCATTAGGTACCGAGATGAGATCCTCAGACCCCTTGTGAGACCATATGCTGGTGCCCTGGGTTCCTCCTAATGCAAGACAATGCTAGACCTCATGTGGCTGGAGTGTGTCAGCAGTTCCTGCAAGAGGAAGGCATTGATGCTATGGACTGGCCCGCCCGTTCCCCAGACCTGAATCCAACTGAGCACATCTGGGACATCATGTCTCGCTCCATCCAGACTGTCCAGGAGTTGGCGGATGCTTTAGTCCAGGTCTGGGAGGAGATCCCTCAGGAGACCATCTGCCACCTCATTAGGAGCATGCCCAGGCGTTGTAGGGAGGTCATACAGGCACGTGGAGACCACACACACGACTGAGCCTCATTTTGACTTGTTTTAAGGACATCAAAGTTGGATCAGCCTGTAGTGTGGTTTTCCACTTTCATTTTGAGTGTGACTCCAAACCCAGACCTCCATGGGTTGATAAATTGGATTTCCATTGATAATTTTTGTGTGATTTTGTTGTCAGCACATTCAACTATGTAAAGAAAAAAGTATTTGATAAGAATATTTCATTCAGATCTAGGATGTGTTATTTTAGTGTTCCCTTTATTTTTTTGAGCAGTGTATTTAGTAGTCTTAATGTCACTTGTCTAATGTTTTTCGGACAGCCTGTTGCCCTAACCATGGAATTCTCCATTGTGGCTGTAGAGTTTAGAGTTTCAGCTACACAATGAACATAAAGCTTTGCCAGCTCTTTACTAACAGGTTTGCTCATTTACAAAAGACAAGGCTTTGAAGATACATGTGACAAAATGTATTCAGTTTGCGGTGATTATACAGCTCACTTTTTCAAGTTGTTGTTCTGTGGTGGGGGACCGGCGGCCATATTGAGTGCCCCCAAACTTCCTGTAAAGCAGGAAGTTCAGCATTTAATATGAAAATAGCTCACACCTTTCCAAATACAGAAATCCTCAGGGAAAAAAAAGTGTATTTTGTAAATGAGCAAACCTGTTAGGGCAACAGGCCATCTGAAAAACATTACAGAAAAGTTACATATCATGAAAACTTGAGTGCTGACAATCAAAACATTTTGGGACTACATCAAGAATGGACTAATGAAACAAATAACAAAATATAGTTTTCCTTCAATGTGTGTTTTATTAACAGTCAACTCATGGTCTGTCTGCAGCTCTGAAAAGCCGCTCAGGTCGCTCCATCATCAATGGGAACTGGGCCATTGACCGGCCAGGGAAGTATGAGGGGGTGGGCACCATGTTCACCTACCGACGACCCAATGAGGTCACCAGCACCGCCGGGGAGTCCTTCCTGGCTGAAGGGCCAACCAATGAGATCCTGGATGTTTATGTATGTAACCAGTCAACTTGTATGTACAGTCAAATTTAGCTCATATTGGCACATATTTCTCTGTCAGTTTACACTGGCACATTACGTTATAATTAACTTGTTTACTGAATAATTTTTGCTCTGTCCTCAGGTGATCTACCAGCAGCCCAACCCAGGAGTGAGCTATGAATTCATCCTTCCCTCTGACAACCCTCCACAGCACCCCAACCACAGACCTGGAGGTGAGGCTCCCCATAGTTACTGATGCAACTGACTGGGACTGTATGGCCTAAATGAACTATTAATCCACAAAGGGAGGGGGTCACAACTACTGATGGCGCTGCATCTCAATGAGTTTTCCCCTGTTTATTTTGGCTGAAATACCATGTTCGATCTCCCAGGCAATACTCTGCATGGGCAAAGTGGGATTGACCACCGGGGCAACCCCAACCAGGAGGGGTACGATCCAGCAGGAGGGGGCAAATACCCTCCCCAGGTACCCAACAACCAGGTGCCAGCGGTCCAGCCACCCAAACATCAGAGAGAATACAACTGGAAACTGTCTGGGGCAACAGAGTGTAGCGCCTCCTGTGGCAGAGGTAAGACATGGCATGCATCTTTGTCGGAACTGAAGCCCCAAGAGGTCTCAACCTCTAATTGATACTAGTTGATCAACTAGGTTTAACAGATTCCCTCAGTGAGTAGTGAAGATGCAGTATTGAGGCATGAACATCTAACGCTCTTCTGTGTATTGGTTTTCAGGTAGCAGGTACACCATCTTCCGCTGTGTCCACAGACTGAGCCATGAGCAGGTACCAGGGAACCAGTGTGACAGCAGCACCAGGCCCAGTTCACAGGAGGAGCCCTGCAACCTTCAGTCCTGCCCTGCCTTGTGAGAGACCCCTCTGTCTCAACCACACATTATATACTACACACACTGGTTCAATACATACACAGAGCTTTAGCAAAAGTCAGAAGACCCAGATTTCCTATAATTTTCATGAAAAGTTCCTTACCCGTTAAATTTATAGTTTAATAATTAGATCATAATTAGAATCTAATTGGACAATTGACCACATGTTTTATTAGCTATGTTGGGACCACATAGCTATTGTGTCCCTCTGAACATGGGGCCTTGTGTGTCCTACTGTGCAGTTGGGACATTGGTGAGTGGTCGGAGTGCAGTAAGACATGTGGCCTGGGTATGCAGCACCGCCAGGTCTTGTGTAGGCAGGTGTATTCCAACCGGACCCTTAACGTCCACACCAGCCGCTGCCGCCACCTGGAGCAGCCCGAGACCACCAGCACCTGCCAGCTGAAAATCTGCAGCGAGTGGCAGATACGAACCGAGTGGAGCGCCGTGAGTGACAGCTGTCAATCAATATGCTTCAAATAGTATTTGTTTCAAATACTTTAACTTGCTCGGCACATGGAACTATTAGAATAGTCTTAAAAGTGTAAACATACCCCACCCATCTGAGGCAGGCTCAATTCAGAGTACTCAGACAAGATTTAACATACTGTATTAAAAGAATGTATCAGAAAGTACATGAACCCCAATTAGATAAATGTTATCATTCCTCTAAAGTTTCTAACATTCCTTATCATAAATTAAACCCAAGCAAGTATTCTATGGAGCATTTTCCCAGTTGTTTTCACAGACAACAGGTTACATTCATCAGAGAGAACTGACCCATGTTAACAGTGTGAGATGACCTGAAAACTACCCCTATAGTATTTTTACTGTCCCTCCTGTGTTTCCCCAGTGCTCTGTTCCCTGTGGCGTGGGCCAGAGGACCAGGGAGGTGCACTGTGTCAGCAACGTGGGAGACTTTGTGTCGGACGAGGAGTGCAACATGAAGCTGCGACCCAGTGACAATGAGAACTGTGACATGGGGCCCTGTGCTAAAAGTTGGTTCTTCACTGATTGGGGGAATAAGGTATGTATGTGTAGGACTGAGGACATGGACTCTCAAGATCACCGTCTAACACTTTTCTAACCTAATACTGTAGTAATTGTTTGATTGCATCTACTACAGTATTGTAGATGCAAGATTATAATTGAAGACAAATTGACTTGATACTAGTGTTAAAAACGATGGTGATACTAGGGCCGGGATCCAATCAGATAGCTCTTTGTCAGCTTTGCACCTTTTAAAGGCAATGTTCCCCATTCACAGTAAACGCTGCATATGCCGGCTCAATTGGAAATTACCTTTGAAAGTGCGCTATACACAGATCTACCTCTGATCGGATTGAATCAAGGCATAGGTCAACTGTTTGTATTGTCACTTACCATGTCTTTGCTCTCTGCAGTGTTCTGCTGAGTGTGGGATGGGCATCCGGACCCGTGGTGTTCTGTGCCTGACCAATCACATTAGCAGCTTGCCTCTGGAAGGGTGTGGCCATGAGCGCCCCACTGACTCTCAGGTCTGTAATCACGGCCCCTGTGAGAGTCGCATCGAGTGGTTTACAGCCCCCTGGAGTCAGGTAAGACAGGACAACGCCGGGTCAAACTGGGCTTGTAGGGACACATCTGGGAAAAGATTAGGATGAGGATTTGCTGCAGATTTTACAGATGTCTCCTGCTCATTACTTACATTTTTGCTGATGTCTCATGTCAGGGTTGTATTACCTATCCCCACCCCCAAAAAAACATTTCTTACCCCAGGACAGAAAGAGGAAGTCTTAAATGTTACAAATCCATTGTCCATTATTTCCACTTGAAGTACAGTGCCTTGCGAAAGTATTCGGCCCCCTTGAACTTTGCGACCTTTTGCCACATTTCAGGCTTCAAACATAAAGATATAAAACTGTATTTTTTTGTGAAGAATCAACAACAAGTGGGACACAATCATGAAGTGGAACGACATTTATTGGATATTTAACACTTTTTTAACAAATCAAAAACTGAAAAATTGGGCGTGCAAAATTATTCAGCCCCTTTAAGTTAATACTTTGTAGCGCCACCTTTTGCTGCGATTACAGCTGTAAGTCGCTTGGGGTATGTCTCTATCAGTTTTGCACATCGAGAGACTGACATTTTTTCCCATTCGTCCTTGCAAAACAGCTCGAGCTCAGTGAGGTTGGATGGAGAGCATTTGTGAACAGCAGTTTTCAGTTCTTTCCACAGATTCTCGATTAGATTCAGGTCTGGACTTTGACTTGGCCATTCTAACACCTGGATATGTTTATTTTTGAAGCATTCCATTGTAGATTTTGCTTTATGTTTTGGATCATTGTCTTGTTGGAAGACAAATCTCCGTCCCAGTCTCAGGTCTTTTGCAGACTCCATCAGGTTTTCTTCCAGAATGGTCCTGTATTTGGCTCCATCCATCTTCCCATCAATTTTAACCATCTTCCCTGTCCCTGCTGAAGAAAAGCAGGCCCAAACCATGATGCTGCCACCACCATGTTTGACAGTGGGGATGGTGTGTTCAGGGTGATGAGCTGTGTTGCTTTTACGCCAAACATAACGTTTTGCATTGTTGCCAAAAAGTTCAATTTTGGTTTCATCTGACCAGAGCACCTTCTTCCACATGTTTGGTGTGTCTCCCAGGTGGCTTGTGGCAAACTTTAAACAACACTTTTTATGGATATCTTTAAGAAATGGCTTTCTTCTTGCCACTTTTCCATAAAGGCCAGATTTGTGCAATATACGACTGATTGTTGTCCTATGGACAGAGTCTCCCACCTCAGCTGTAGATCTCTGCAGTTCATCCAGAGTGATCATGGGCCTCTTGGCTGCATCTCTGGTCAGTCTTCTCCTTGTATGAGCTGAAAGTTTAGAGGGACTGCCAGGTCTTGGTAGATTTGCAGTGGTCTGATACTCCTTCCATTTCAATATTATCACTTGCACGGCGCTCCTTGGGATGTTTAAAGCTTGGGAAATCTTTTTGTATCCAAATCCGGCTTTAAACTTCTTCACAACAGTATCTCGGACCTGCCTGGTGTGTTCCTTGTTCTTCATGATGCTCTCTGCGCTTTTAACGGACCTCTGAGACTATCACAGTGCAGGTGCATTTATACGGAGACTTGATTACACACAGGTGGATTGTATTTATCATCATTAGTCATTTAGGTCAACATTGGATCATTCAGAGATCCTCACTGAACTTCTGGAGAGAGTTTGCTGCACTGAAAGTAAAGGGGCTGAATAATTTTGCACGCCCAATTTTTCAGTTTTTGTTTGTTAAAAAAGTTTGAAATATCCAATAAATGTTGTTCCACTTCATGATTGTGTCCCACTTGTTGTTGATTCTTCACAAAAAAATACAGTTTTATATCTTTATGTTTGAAGCCTGAAATGTAGCAAAAGGTCGCAAAGTTCAAGGGGGCCGAATACTTTCGCAAGGCACTGTAGATATTTAGTTCAGGACAAGGCTTAATCTCTGTCCAGGAAACCATCCCTCTAAGTAAGGGGTACCTTCTATAACTCAGGTCGCCCAATCAACTGAGCCAGTGATGCCTTTTTCTTTAAAAAAACAAAACATGTTGAAACAGTTCAGATGTCTCATGTCATGCCCATGTGTAGTATTACCTATTGTATTTTCTCCTTCTCCCAGTGTTCAACGGAGTGTGGCTCGGGCAGCCAGCAGAGGGCAGTGGTGTGTCTGATGAAGACTGACGAGGGGTTCAATGTAATGCCGCCCTACGAATGTTCTTCTCTAGACAAGCCTCTTAATCAGCAGAGCTGCCACCTCAAGCCCTGTGGGGCCATGTGGTACCACACAGACTGGAGCGCTGTGAGTAACTGTACAAGCACATGCCCACACTCACAAGAAAAAACACACACACACGCTTTTATGTGGAGTTGTGAAATACACTCTCTTGAAAGCGTAATTGAAGAAAGTGAGAATGAGGTTTGAACTGTATTCTCTGTCCCTGTCCCTGCAGTGTTCTAAGACGTGTGAGGGGGGCTTCCGTGTGAGGGAGGTGCGCTGTCTGTCTGATGACATGCTTTCCAGTGAGGGCTGTGAGGAGGAGCTGAAACCAGTGGAGAGAGAGGAGTGCAACCCAGAGCCCTGCGTGCCACACATAGGTCAGTTACTACTGTGTAGTAAACATGGATCTGGGGCCAAGGCACCTCCGCTGGAATGTCATACAGTTGGATTGGTTAATGATGGCTGGTCTGGTCCTAACTACTGCCAGACAGTTTTAATGAGGGTTAGAGGGGAATTTAGTCTAAAATGGTTCAACATTAATGAAAATCTTATTCCATACAGAAAACTTGTGAAAATACTTAAAGATTTCTAAAACTTAAAATCACTGATATTATGATTATGATTGTTTTTCAGACGAGAACTGTCGAGACAAGTATTTCAACTGCAATGTGGTGGTCCAGGCACGTCTCTGTGTGTACGACTACTACAAGACAACCTGCTGTTCCTCCTGCACACGAGTGGCCCACAGACAGTCACAATACAGGGCACTCAGCTAGCCCCCTCCTCAGGCCTCAGACCTCTAGGGGGCCTGACACAGCACCAGAGCAGGCCCTCAGTCCCTGGGCCAAACACACTGACCCACAGTGGAGAGGACAGCCTAGAACCTGACTCTGGGTGGACATTGACTGGACACTATAATATGAGTGCTGAAAATACAGACTGAAAAACTGAAAGACCGCAAAGAAAGGAAGTGAAAGCCCAACTTGTTTTTGGCATGTGAGGAGATTGCCAATGGGCAATACGGGAAACTGAATGGTTCGTGGAGGATGGATTTGAAGGACACGTTTAACAGGGCTATGAGTGGAGGAGCTCTGGTGAGGCGAGATGATAGACAGAACACCAAACCGAAGAATATGGAACCACTTTATGGTCTGTAACCAGAATCCCCTCCAGTAAAAGTTCCTGTCTGGGTTTTTGTTGTGTTTCATGGGAAGCAGTTTGCCGCTGCCATTCACCTGAATGGGTTAAGGTCTTGAAAAAGGTCTTTGGCCGAAACGTTGATAGAATAAACAACGTGCAGAGGTAATATTGTGTGTGGGAGTTATCTTTCTTACAACTAAGGACTGCTACCACATCTGTGATGAGACTCTTGACTACCATGGCTCTCTTGGATAACATTAAAGCAGAGCAAGATTCTGTTTGTTTTGCATAATGTATAGACTGTACACATTTTAATAAGCTTCTTTATGCTTTAAAATCCACAATATTTATGATCTAATTAACTACTTGTAGTATGAAGTTGCCCAAGCTTGCTCTTAAATCATCCCCAATTACGCATCATGAGGGCTCTATTTAATACTCTCCTACACAGAAGTTTAGTTGACCAAAGATTTCACTATTTCACAGGAGGACGTGTCAAACAGTAATTGCTCAGTCCAGATCTATGGCTCTATTTAATCTGTACCGGTGAAGCGTTACAGATGGCGCAATATAAATGTTAAGGTCATTTCTGATTGAGCCAACATATGCAGTGTTTACCGTTATACAGTCTCCACTAATACGGAACATTGCCTTTAAATTTCAATCACGCTGTAACGCTGAACTTCTGCGATACGGATTGAATAGAGCCCCAAGTGACAGCTCACCAGTTTTACACAGCAACCCTCTAACAAATTAAAATGTTCATGTGTCGTTGTAGTGAATCATATATTTTGCATCACTGCTGTGTATATACAGAACCAGTCAAAAGTTTGGACACATCTACTCATTAAAGGATTTTTCTTTATTTGGACTATTTTCTACATTGTAGAATAATAGTGAAGACATTAAAACTAAGAAATAACACAAGGAATCATGTAGTTACCAAAAAAAGGGTTAAACAAATCCAAATATATTGTATATTCTTCAAAGTAGCCACCCTTTGCCTTGATGACAACTCTGCACACTCTTGGCATTCTCTCAACCAGTTTCACCTGGAATGCTTTTCCAACAGTCTTGAAGGAGTTCCCAAATTTCACTCTGCGGTCCAACTCATCCCAAACCATCTCAATTTGGTTGATTGTGGAGGCCAGGTCATCTGATGCAGCCCCCCATCACTCTCCTTCTTGGTCAAATAGCCCTTGCACAGCCTGGAGGTGTGTTGGGTCATTGTCCGGTTGTAAAAAAAGACAGTTCTACTAAGCGGAAACCAGATGGGATGGCGTATTGCTGCAGAATGCTGTAGTAACCATGCTGGTTAAGTGTGCCTTGAATTCTAAATAAATCACAGACAGTGTCACCAGCAAAGCACCCCCACAGCATCACACCTCCTCCTCCATGCTTCACGGTGGGAAAAACACCATCGGTGGGAAATAATCATCCGATCACCTACTCTGCGTTTCACAATTACTCATCAGACCAAAGCACAGATTTCCACCGGTCTAATGTCCATTGCTCGTGTTTCTTGGCCCAAGCAAATCTCTTCTTATTGGTGTCCTTTAGTAGTGGTTTCTTTGCAGCAATTTGACCATGAAGGCCTGATTTACATAGTCTCCTCTGAACAGTTGAAATGTGTCTTTTACTTGAACTCTGTGAAGAATTTATTTGTACTCCAATTTCTGAGGCTGGTAACTCTAATGAACTTATCCTCTGCAGCAGAGGTAACTCTGGGTCTTCCTTTCTTGTGGCGGTCCTCATGAGAGCCAGTTTCATCATAGCGCTTTATGGTTTTTGCGACTGCACTTGAAGAAACTTTCAAAGTTCTTGACATTTTCCAGATTGACAGACCTTTGTGTCTTAAAGTAATGATGGGACTGTCCTTTCTCTTTGCTTATTTGAACTGTTCTTGCCATACTATGGACTTGGTCTTTTGTCAAATAGGGCTATCATCTGTATACCCCCTACCTTGTCACAAGACAACTGATTGGCTCAACTGGATTAAGGAAAGAAATTCCACAAATTAACTTAACAAGGCACACCTGTTAATTGAAATGCATTCCAGCTGACTACCTCGTGAAGCTGGTTGAGAGAATGCCAAGAGTGTGCAAATCTGTCAAGGCAAAGGGTGGCTACTTTGAAGAATCTCAAATATAGATTATATTTTGATTTGTTTAACACTTTTTTGGTAACTGCATGATTCCATATGTCATTTCATAGTTATGTCTTCACTATTATTATACAATGTAGAATATAGTAAAAATAAAGAAAAACCCTGTAATGAGTAGGTGTGTTCAAACTTTTGACTGGTACTGTATGATTGAGTGAAGAAGTTGCTGAACTGAAGGCAATTCAGCAGGTCCTCCCAGTGCCCGAACAGAATAGAAAGCCCGGCTCCTTTATTTATTTGTTGGGGTCCCCAGGGAGGGCGCTGGTTTATCGGCAACAGTGGCCCCTTTTGGCTGCAGGGTTAAAACGTCTGTTACCTCTCCACCAATCGCTGCCTAGGAAAGGGATGTAGGCATTCCAGAGCCCACTGGATGGTTAAAGCAGATGGTTAGAAGTTCTAGAACACTATGTTTCTTAAAGAGAAGGTAAAACTACTATATTTGCGTGAGATAAAAAGGTTACACCATTGTACATTTTTATGTTCATGTGGAGATTGAAACATTAATTCACTAATTCACTAAAAGGATACTGGGATATTCATGACACTTTATAACTGCAGTAATGTACCAATCTTCACAAATATATATATTTTTTTAAGTACATTTGAGTAAATTGAAACTTTTACTCGGGTAGGCCTGGTAAACATCTAAACAAAGGTGATAAATTGACCATGCCAGTAAAGTATTATGCCCCACTAGTTTGTCCTTTATCCTGTATTGTACCTCAAGAGCAATGAGTTCCTTTTTGATTGCATCCATCCTATTAACATTCACTGTAAGAAAAGGTTTTGAGGACATATTTATCATGGTTGATGTGTTCTCATCCTGTATGTATTGTATGTGTAATCAGATGCTACGTCTGGGATGGACTCTCTACATGATAATACAGTGTATTCAATGCAACTTTGAGTTAAAGGGAATTAACTGAATTTGCCAACAGACAAGTATTTAAATTGATGATTAAAACAATCTTTCTTTTTATTTTTTAAATCAGACATGGTTTATGACAAATGCTATACTATACTTTAGTATTTGGAATTCAAATGCAAACATCTGCAATGTACTGTACACTACTTCATAATTGAAATGGGAAAGGTTTGATTGGCGGTTTTGGAGAGAATAGGTAAATAAATGTATGTTTATACTTATTTAGTGCATATTTGTAGTCATTCCATTTATTTGAACACCAGTTCACTGGTGGTGTGAATCAAATCTGTAACAAATAAGGGCATCGATACAAGGCAACTCTTCTTACCAGAGCTTCATGAACTTCAGAATGACTTAAGGACTCCATCTAGTGAAGACTGGCAGTATTACTACACAGTTGTAGTAAACCAACCCACTGTTCCATGACACTTTATGTTCCCTGGCATCTTAAAATGGAAGCACTCTCTACAAATGTCACAGAACGCAAAACTGCAAATTGAGGGGTTTATTTACTTCAATTGCACTGTATTTTATGAGAATAGTATAAACGTCCAAGAAAATAAAGTCTCTATTACGCACAGTCATAAAGCAATTAACCAGGCACTGAAATATTGTCAACCGTCAACACTGTTTTTACGTGGCAAGATGGTCACAGCAGTTTAATTCACTGCATTTTCACAATAATCATCTTTATCACTAAGAGCTTCAAATAGTATAGGTAGTTTAACCTGCACTTGTGTACTAGTGGCTTCTGATACTGCATTCACTGAGATTAAACAGATACCTTTCAAGATTGAAAAATTCTGCATTTAATCGATCCATTATTGATTATATATGGCATAATGTAGACAGGCAAGATATCATTAGAGAAACTGCATCCCTTGTAGCAGAAAACAGATATTCTCTCCACAATTTGGAGTGAAAATACCATTTGGTTAGATCAGCTTGGATATGAGCGACGTTATTTAGAAGGATTTTCCACGGTCGGCCATGAAAGCCTCAATCTCCTCCACTGTACGAGGGACACAGGTGAGCAGCTCCATTCCGCTGGCAGTCACCGCAATGTCGTCCTCAATACGCACCTGGACAGAGGGGGGAAACATCCAGTAAGACACATTTGAGGGTCAGAGCCAAGGTTAATAAGACTTAAGACTTAACAGAACAGCATAATATGTATATTATTTGCTGCCGTGGATTAGATTGAGACAAAGGGGTTTCTATGTGCAAGCTTTGGGTGGTTAACGTTGACAGTAACACCAGCACATAAACTAACGAGTATAAACTGTCTGTGGATAGGTAAACGTATCCCTCTAAAGCTGCGGAAGCGGGTCAGCACTTCATTGTTGATGAAGCAGCTCTGGGCTGGGTTGGCCAAGGCATGGACCAGAAGGTGGTTGATGAAGTAGATACCAGGCTCCACAGTCAGGACCATGCGTTCCTGCACCAGACGGCCCATCCTCAAGCTCTTCAGACCGGGCTCGTTGACCCGCTCAATACCCTGTGTAACCAAGAACAAGCGGCACGACACGGACGTTAGCCTTGTCTAGAAGGAAAGAGACATATGTCTTTTTGGAAGTGTATTTAGAACTTTCTGTAGCACTGACCATTGATGAATAGAATACTGTATCTATCTCTCTGGTACTGACCTCTGGGTATCCGCCCACGTCGATGCCCAGCAGGTGTCGCAGGCCGTGGGGCATGAAGACAGAGCCCATGTGGACCTTCAGCATGTCCTCCACACTCCCACGCAGGATCCCAATCTTCACCAGCTCCTCTAGGTGAACCCGGTCAGCCAGACGGTGCATCTCTGTCTACTTGACCTCTGAAACACAAGACCACCTTCAGTCAGGTTTTTAAATTGGAGGTTCAAAGCAGTCTAATATGCAGGTGATAATGACCGGTGATGAGGATATGGCATGTTCTGTGGTAGTCTTCAGACTTCAACAACTCAATATTAGTCAAACCATAGAAAAAATTAATATATTAAATGTCTAATCCTTCCTTGTGCCTAAGCTAAGTATGTACTGTATGTTCCGTGAATGCTTCCTCAATCCTGCCTGTGTACAGTAGGATCATACCTGGTTTAATGGCAGCCATGACAGCCCGTGATGACTTGAGCATAGCCTCATAGATGGCCTTCTGGTCTGGAGTGAACTTTCCATTGGCTGGGAAGGAGCAGGTGATGTCAGAGGAGTAGCAGTAGTATTCTCCACCCATGTCAAACAGACTGCAAGGAAAAACCACACGTCACAGTTAGATCAGTGTTACTGCTCACCCAAAGGGCTCTACAGCCATTCCGGCATCATTATTTCCAAACATAAATCAGAGAAATTGTTCACAGCATGTACATCAGAATGAATACAACTTTTGCCTTTCAAAGGTGCTCATGTTGTGTCACCATGGGCGCTCCACACAGCCACTTTAAATCTCCATCAGTACCCCTATGCACACAGCAGCCTGACTTATGTTCAAAGCCAGTCCAAGCTGTGCTCCGTCTATGAGTAAACCCATGGGAGAGCCACTCAGTGGATCCAGCTGACAGCGAGAACAAAACAACACCCTACTATACTAATGACTGCAGGGGAGGTGTAGCTCTCTGAGATGTACAGTATTCCATTAAACAAAACAACAGATCACTGCAAGTGTTTTTGATATACAAATCCAAGACAAAATGAACACAGAATCTAATAAAACCAAGCAAACAACCCAAAGAGGACAATTGAGGAGTGGAATAACTTCACATCATGTGAAATGATCGCCGACTTTACCACATATCTCTGTCATCGATGGTCTTGTCATTGGGAGCTCCTGCATGGCCGTAGTGCAGGACTGAGCCGTTGTTTCCACTGATGAAGATTTAAGCATACGAGTAGGTCATTATAGAGGCACTGAACACACGCCAGACAGAACAATAGAACCTCATTTCTGTAAGTCAAAATGTAACACAGATGATGTCACGCATTTCCGATATGTTCTCCATTAAATTAACCCATTTCTGTGTAGCAAAGGGAAGTGCCTTGCGTTCCACAGATACAGGTGTAGGAGGTGTGACTCATTCCCCCATGAGAGTAGCAGTAGTGCTGGAACAGGCTGCAACAGAAAAGCACTGACATGAGCGACCGTACACAAGAAGCTCCACAGCTCTAACAATGACAATATAGGAGGAAGTTTAATCAAGGGTTAACCTCCTTTTTGATATTGGTTAGCCTAGAATACAAGAAGAGAGTCATCAAAACCTCCCACCTTGAAGATCTCCATCGCCTGATACTTAACTGGGGATAGTATAATAAAAGCATTTGGACTCATCTTCACTTGGTTATTGGTCTATTCACTGGAGACTTGAGTCAGTGATTACATATTCTCTGCTGCACGTTCTTGCTGCAGTCAATTAGTCAGATAGTGGGCTGGCGAGGGGCACTGCTATAGTAGCTCAGATTATTTACATTCTTCAGCCACACAGATGAAGGTTTAATTAAAAACACAAAAAGCTGCCAGCTAGAAACAGGAAATTGATTCAGCTCAGTGGGTGGCTGTTGCTACATTGTAAAATACACTCCCCTCCATATGTATTTGGACAGTGATGCCATTTTTTCCATTTGGCTCTATACTCCAGCATTTTAGGTTTGAGATCATATGTTTCACATGAGGTGACAGTAAAGAACGTCACCTTTTATTTGAGGGTATTTTCATGCAAAATGCATCTGTTTAACCATTTAGAAATGAAAGCACTTAATGTATTGTCCCCCCCATGTGAGGAAGTCAATAGTATTTGGACAAATGAGCTTATAGTGTATAAAAGTAGTCAAAAGTTGAGTATTTGGTCCCATATTCCTTGCGCGCAATGACTACATCAAACTTGTGACTCCACAAATTAATTGGATGCATTTGTAGTGTGTTTTGGATGATGTTTTGCCCAGTAGTAGAAATAAATGATTAGTCATCACTCACAGTGAGAAGATAAGATATTCCTGAACACTTCTAAATAAATCACTTCTAAATAAATCATGATAATGCCATGATTAAGAAAAATCATGAATGAATCATGAATAATCAGTGAGATGCCGTTCAGAGGCTACAAAAAAACATGCTAACCTCTCACCATTACCAATAACAGGGGAGGGTAGTATTTTTTTGGGGGGGTGAGTATGATCTTTGTGCCTCTAACCTTTTCATTTTTCACGATTCATTCATGATGGTCGATTATCATGGTAGCAGAACACATGAATATAGAAGTGTTTAGAAACATCTTCTATTCTTACTTATGATAAATGCATCCAACATGATTTTTGTCACAAGCTTGATGCAGTCATTGCATGCAAGGAATACGGGACCAAATACTACACTTTTGACTACTTGAAAACACTATAAGTGAATTTGTCCAAATACTTATGACTTCAGTAGTGATCAGATCAGACGTGCTGTGAATGTAGTTTATCCAGAGGAACACACCTTGATAGATAAGGAACGTACTGTTTTACCGTCACCTTCATGGTTATGCGGGACATAGTACACCACCTCGTCATACAATATTCCTTTATACGGTACAAACAGTTCAATATAGCTGGCATACCCTTCATGATAAAAAGCTCCACTCACCTCTCCATTTCATATTCTTTCTGTCCAGGTCTCACATGCTTCATGATCTGAGGAGAAAGACAACAGCACTTCAGGTTGGCTGTGCCTGTGATATACAAGGTTGCAAGTGGGAAATGATGCCTCTGAGATGTATTCTTTTAGCTTTGATTATATTCATATATTACTCATGATAAAAAACATGGTGAGCTCCAAAAGTATTGGGACATTGACACATTTTTGGTTGTTTTGGCTCTGTACTCGAGCACTTTGGTTAAAGTGCTGACTCCCAGCTTGAATTTGAGGGCATTTCCATCCATATCAGGTGAACCGTTTAGAAATTACAGCACTTTTTGTACATAGTCCCCCCATTTTAGGGGACAAATTAACTTATTAACTGTACATGTGTATTAAAGAAGTCAAAAGTTCAGTATTTGGTACCATATTCCTAGCACGCAGTTATTACATGAAGCTTGTTGGATGCATTTGCTGTTTGTTTTGGTTGTGTTTCAGATTATGTGGTGCCCAATATTAAGGAATGGTAAATAAAGTAGTGTCATTTTGGAGTCACTTTTACTGTACATAAGAATAGAAGTTAAAGTTTTACAGCCCATGTCCCTTCGCAGAGCGGGCCACTGATTGGGCTGCTCAATCAGTGGCCCGCCCTGTGAAGGGACATGTGCTATAAAACTTTTCAAACACGCCCTCCTCTCCCTTCCTATATAAGCCCTTGACGACAACATAACTTCCTGTTCCGATGATGTGAACTCTTATTCACTACAGAAGTGATACCTCCTAGCCGCTGAGTTAGCAACCGCAGCTGCAAACGCAGGTTAGGAAGGAACAGACAGAGTATCCATCTACCACACAACGATGTTACTACAACGTATCCAATTGACAACCAGAGACATTCTTCAAAGGACTCGGTTGGGCAACACGGCCTTCCATCTACCACCAACCTACTGAAGCGCAGCTCAGAGTAAATATTTATTGCATTTTCCTTTTACAAATGGGCGGTAATTTAGAATGCATAAGATACATTATTTACGATAGTACAGCTTCGCCCTTCGTTCCTCGGTCTTCCCACTCTTTCACTCAACCCAGCCCCTTTTCCATTGTGTAACAAGCTGTCATATCTGTTCAGCCCGCTAGGGACGTTTTCCTTTATGACGTAATTTGTAATCAAGTTATGATTAATTGTGTGTATGTGTAATTAGTTAGGTATTTAGTAAATAAATAATTAAACCCAATTTTGTATTGCTGATTCAACTTGTTAGCCAGGGTTCGTGCAGATAAAAGAATTTACATCTTTCAGATGAGACTGAATTGAGGTGACGATTGATATTGACTGCTATTGATGTAAAATATTACTAGGTCTTTAAGGGTTTATTCGGAAGATAACAGCTCTATAAATATTATTTTGTGGTGCCCGACTCTTTAGTTAATTACATTTACATGATTAGCTCAATCAGGTAATAGTAATTACAGAGAAGTTATTTTATACAATAGCATGTCATATCACTTATTCCGGCATAGCCAAAGACATGACACAGGTATGTCTGTCTGTCCTGCAGGATTTTACCTCTTTATGGGCTTCACTGGAAATCTGGTTAGTGTATCACAGAACCTCCAGCTCCATGACAGTCTTAGTCAGCCGGCTGCAGGAAGAGAAGGAACAAGGAGTCAAGGGCCTCTTAGATCAATATGCCAGGTGTATATTTCTATATTATAAACTTGGTGGTTTGAGCCCTGAATGCTGATTGGCTGAAAGCCGTGGTATATCAGACCGTATACCACATGTATGACAAAACATTACTTTTTACTGCAATAACGTTGGTAACCAGCTTATAATAGCATTAAGGCACCTCAGGGTTTGTGGTATATGGCCAATATACCACGGCTAAGGCTGTATTCAGGCACTCCATATTGCGTTGTGCATAAGAACAGCCCTTAGCCGCGGTATATTGGTCATATACCGCACCCCCTCTGGCCGTTTTGCTTAATTCTATCATGCACAAACACTGGCTTATAGCACCCAGCCAGAAACAAAAGAATGATGATGAAAGCTAAAGCGCTGTGTTTATGTGTGTGCTTTATATTTGGTATCTCATAATGAATGCAGAAATAATACCTGTATTACTCATCCATTCCACACTGCCGGAGGAGCCTTACACTCCCCTCTTTATCTTTCAGGAAAATCAGCTTTTTACCATATTGTTAGTGAGGTGTTGTTCTGATTCTATTCTTGGTCATGGTTTCTACCACCATTTATGTATTAATGATTCTGCCAGGTCGCAGTTGTAAATGAGAACTTGTATTGGCCAAACTGGGTTTTTAAAATGTTATTCTCTACACATTAGAAATGAAGTCAATACCTCAGATGACTCAGTGTGAACAGCCACAGACTAATAAGACTTTACAAAAATAGTTCCACATTACAGAAAAGAAGCAGCAACCACAAGCTGGATATAGTATCATACAGTACTTACCATTCCACAATGACTGGATGCAGAAGAGTGTTGTTCACTTGGAATCTGAAATATCAGACACAAGATCATATTTATCAAGGTAAAATATTCAACCAAATATATTAGAAATACCAGTTTGATTCAAATGGATATCAATTGATGCCAATTAAACATACTGGCTGATTCCTTCAAAGGAGGCTTCATAGCCTCCTTTGGGGACAAAGAGTATGGATTTGGGGACAAAGAGTATGGATTTTCCAGTGTCCACGTAGATGGCTCCGTAGCAGTTGGCTTCAGTCACTCCAAAAGCCCAATGGAAGAAGGACTCCTACAGAACAGAACCACATGAGTCAAGAGTCAGCCAGGGTCTGCTCAGTCACACCTCCATCCATCTCATCAATGTGTGATCCTATGTGGCTCAGTTGGTAAAGCAACGCTAGGATTGTGGATTCAATTCCCGCTGGGGTCATCAATATGAAAATGTATGCACATACTACTGTACGTCGCATTAGGATAAACAAGTCATCTAAATGTCATATCTGTAATTGACTGTTATTAAACATGTACCTATCTGAAGAGCATGTATGTATCGGTGCAGTATCTCTGCTTCTGCTCCCCTGCCTGCAGTACGATCACAGACTTGGGGGCCACCCCATCCTTGGCCTTCAGGCCTTGGCACAGCCGCCACCGGTTCTCAGCAAACAGGGCTGCTGACACTCTCAGTATGTCTTTACCCAGCCAATACACAGGTCTACAGAAAGACAGCATTGGGAAATGGGTTAATATATTGTACATTACTGTCTAGTACTTTTCTATTTTCAGTTAGCTAACCCAATTGCCTGCCTTAGATTTTTTCTCAGTTAAGATGATTCTTTCTAAAACAATAGTCGATAAAAATACTTACAAACCCTTTAGTAAATATAAAAAACAAATGGTTGTTTATCATTATACTGCACACAGTTATGAAAGTTAAATTTTTAGTGAAACTTTAGTAGAAGTGGTGAGGACATAGATGTTGACCATTTTTAGGACTCAAGAGTTTTACACTCAACAAAAAAAGATGATTTTGCACAAACTTAGATGGATGGAACTGTAGAACAGTACTGCCCTAAATGGATCTGGTTTCAATGATCCCCAGTGTATGGTAAAGATAACACTTGATCTCTGGAGAGTGCTCCTTCCTAGTGTGTTTTAGTAACAACAAAGACATGATCAAAGGTCACTAAACGTAGAGTTGTTGATCACCAACCTGCCTCAGATTTTGTCAACTCAACAATAAGATGTCTAAACACTTCTGTGATCATGTGAGTGGGTTTCAATGTGCACTTCCTGTTTTAGAGATGTAGTACATTTAAACAAGAAACACGAGCTATGATAGGAGGATAGAGTATCATGCATCATATCACCTCTATATTAATTAATAACAATTGAAGCATTGACATATTGTAGGGATGGGGGAAATTGATACAGTAGAGCAGTGGTCACCAACCAGTCGATCTTCTAGGCATTCCTAGTTGATCACCAAACATTTATATAGAAAAGCCAATGATTAAGGCTTGCGATCCTTTATTTATTTGACTTTGCGCTTTAGACGGAAGGTGCACTTGATTCAGAAGCCCTGCATGCCAGGCAGGCAAACTGTTCTGAACCATTTCAAACTCCACTTACCCAGCGGACCAGAAGAGCTGTCGTTAAATCAAGTGCGCTGGCCAATTAGATAGCTAAACATTTGATTACCAGGCCTAGTAAGGCTTCCACGACCCCACAGCAAAGTTTGATACTAGCCTTCGTGAGATTTCATAACTTTTAAAACCATGACCAGAGATAAACTGTCAAAGAATACAGAAAAAACCCTGTTGATTTTATGAGTGAGTTTGTTTTTAATTTTTTATTCAGCACTGTCAACACTTTTACAAAACACGCTTCTCCCTACTTCCTCTCGCGCCACAGCTGCAATTAATTAGTAGCCAAGTGTATCGATAGGCTGTACTTCCGGCCTACAGAGATGGCCGCCTCGCTTCGCGTTCCTAGGAAACGATGCAGTTTTTTGTTTTTTTACGTGTTATTTCTTACATTGGTACCCCAGGTCATCTTAGGTTTCATTACATACAGTCGAGAAGAACTACTGAACATAAGAGCAGCGTCAACTCACCATCAGTACGACCAAGAATATGACTTTCGCAAAGCGGATCCTGCGTTCTGCCTTTCACCCAGGACAACAGAATGGATCCCAGCCGGCGAGCCCAAAAAACGACTTCGAAAAAGGGGAAAACGAAGCGGTCTTCTGGTCAGACTCCGGAGACGGGCACATTGTGCACCACTCCCTAGCATTCTCCTCGCCAATGTCCAGTCTCTTGACAACAAGGTTGATGAAATCCAGGCAAGATTAGCATTCCAGAGGGACATCAGAGACTGTAACGTTCTTTGCTTCACGGAAACATGGCTCACTGGAGAGACGCTATCAGAGACTGTGCAGCCAGCTGGTTTCTCCACGCATCGCGACGACAGAAACAAACATCTTTCTGGTAAGAAGAGGGGCGGGGGCGTATGCTTTATGGTTAACGGGACGTGGTGTGATCATAACAACATACAGGAACTCAAGTCCTTCTGTTCACCTGATTTAGAATTCCTCACAATCAAATGTAGACCGCATTATCTACCAAGGGAATTCTCTTCGATTATAATCACAGCCGTATATATTCCCCCCCAAACAGACACATCGATGAACAAACTTTATTTGACTCTTTGCAAACTGGAATCCATATATCCGGAGGCTGCATTCATTGTAGCTGGGGATTTTAACAAGGCTAATCTGAAAACAAGACTCCCTAAATTTTATCAGCATATCGATTGCGCAACCAGGGCTGGAAAAACCTTGGATCATTCCTATTCCAACTTCCGCGACGCATATAAGGCCCTGCCCGCCCTCCTTTCGGAAAAGCTGACCACGAATCCATTTTGCTGATCCCTGCCTACAGACAGAAACTAAAACAAGAAGCTCCCACGCTGAGGTCTGTTCAACGCTGGTCCGACCAATCTGATTCCACACTCCAAGACTGCTTCCATCACGTGGACTGGGATATGTTCCGTATTGCGTCAGACGACAACATTGACGAATACGCTGATTCGGTGTGCGAGTTCATTAGAACGTGCGTTGAAGATGTCGTTCCCATAGCAACGATTAAAACATTCCCAAACCAGAAACTGTGGATTGATGGCAGCATTCGCGTGAAACTGAAAGCGCAAACCACTGCTTATAATCAGGGCAAGGTGACTGGAAACATGACCGAATACAAACAGTGTAACTATTCCCTCCGCAAGGCAATCAAACAAGCTAAGCGTCAGTATAGAGACAAAGTAGAATCTCAATTCAACGGCTCAGACACAAGAGGTATGTGGCAGGGTCTTACAGTCAATCAAGGATTACAAAAAGAAAACCAGCACCGTCACGGACCAGGATGTCTTGCTCCTAGGCAGACTAAATAACTTTTTTGCATGCTTTGAGGACAATACAGTGCCACTGACACTGCCCGCAACTAAAACATGCGGACTCTCCTTCACTGCAGCCGACGTTAGGAAAACATTTAAACGTGACAACCCTCGCAAGGCTGCAGGCCCAGACGGCATCCCCAGCCGCTCCCTCAGAGCATGCGCAGACCAGCTGGTTGGTGTGTTTACGGACATATTCAACCAATCCCTATCCCAGTCTGTTGTTTCCACATGCTTCAAGAGGGCCACCATTGTTTCTGTTTCCAAGATAGCTAAGGTAGCTGAGCTAAATGACTACCGCCCCGTAGCACTCACTTCCGTCATCATGAAGTGCTTTGAGAGACTAGTCAAGGACCATATCACCTCCACCCTACCTGACACCCTAGACCCACTCCAATTTGCTTACCGCCCAAATAGGTCCACAGACGATGCAATCTCAACCACACTGCACACTGCCCTAACCCATCTGGACAAGAGGAATACCTATGTGAGAATGCTGTTCATCGACTACAGCTCGGCATTTAACACCATAGTGCCCTCCAAGCTCGTCATCAAGCTCGACCCCGCCCTGTGCAACTGGGTACTGGACTACCTGACGGGCCGCCCCCAGGTGGTGAGGTTAGGCAACAACATCTCCACCCCGCTGATCCTCAACACTGGGGCCCCACAAGGGTGCGTTCTGAGCCCTCTCCTGTACTCCCTGTTCACCCACGACTGCGTGGCCACGCACGCCTCCAACTCAATCATCAAGTTTGCGGACGACACAACAGTGGTAGGCTTGATTACCAACAACGACGAGACGGCCTACAGGGAGGAGGTGAGGGCCCTCGGAGTGTGGTGTCAGGAAAATAACCTCACACTCAAAGTCAACAAAACTAAGGAGATGATTATGGACTTCAGGAAACAGCAGAGGGAACACCCCCCTATCCACATCGATGGAACAGTAGTGGAGAGGGTAGTAAGTTTTAAGTTCCTCGCGTACACATCACAGACAAACTGAATTGGTCCACCCACACAGACAGCATCGTGAAGAAGGCGCAGCAGCACCTCTTCAACCTCAGGAGGCTGAAGAAATTCGGCTTGTCACCAAAAGCACTCACAAACTTCTACAGATGCACAATCGAGAACATCCTGTCGGGCTGTATCACCTCCTGGTACGGCAACTGCTCCGCCCACAACCGTAAGGCTCTCCAGAGGGTAGTGAGGTCTGCACAACGCATCACCGGGGGCAAACTACCTGCCCTCCAGGACACCTACACCACCCGATGTCACAGGAAGGCCATAAAGATCATCAAGGACAACAACCACCCGAGCCACTGCCTGTTCACCCCGGTATCATCCAGAAGGCGAGGTCAGTACAGGTGCATCAAAGCTGGGACCGAGAGACTGAAAAACAGCTTCTACTTCAAGGCCATCAGACTGTTAAACAGCCACCACTAACATTGAGTGGCTGCTGCCAACACACTGACTCAACTCCAGCCACTTGAATAATGGGAATTGATGGGAAATTATGTAAAATATATCACTAGCCACTTTAAACAATGCTACCGAATATAATGTTTACATACCCTACATTATTCATCTCATATGTATACGTATATACTGTACTCTATATCATCTACTGCATCCTTATGTAATACATGTATCACTAGCCACTTTAACTATGCCACTTTGTTTACATACTCATCTCATTATGTATATACTGCACTCAATACCATCTACTGTATCTTGCCTATGCCGCTCTGTACCATCACTCATTCATATATCTTATGTACATATTCTTTATCCCTTTACACTTGTGTCTATAAGGTAGTAGTTTTGGAATTGTAGCTAGATTACTTGTTGGTTATTACTGCATTGTCGGAACTAGAAGCACAAGCATTTCGCTACACTCGCACTAACATCTGCTAACCATGTGTATGTGACAAATAAAATGTGATTTGATTTTTTTGATTAGGCCTGCGTTTTTATTATTAGCATCTCGTAATGTCTATTTTAATATTGAGGAATATTTCACTTTCTCTAGTTAGAGGAACATGAATTTGTGCATGAGGCAAAAGTAATGCGGTGTGACTCGAGTTTCGCCATCAGTGGTAGGACGGTGTCCTCTCTCTGGTCAGTTTCACCGGACAAATGGAGAAAGCAGGGACAGTGAGAGGTGGACCCTCTGCTGCTCTCTCCCTCCCTCCGCTGAGACTGACCATCAGATGCAGGTACCATCAGTCCAGTAAAATAAAAAGTGAATGACTTCAATTTAAGCTCAGCTGTGCCTTGCAAGTGGTACAACTGATCTATTTTGTTATCAAAGCTTGAGTTTACAAATATAATATGGTCTTAGAAGAACAATATTGGCAGGCCAGGCACATATAGCCAATATGCTGTGATAATATTTTTGGCCTACTGCAAAAACTTAATTCTTACAGAACTGTTTTTATTCATGTTGAATAGGCTTTCTGTCACGCCTTGGTCATTGTATTTTGTGTTTTTGTTATATGTTTGGGTTAGGCCAGGGTGTGACAGGGGTTTATATGTTGTTTTCGTATTGGGGTTTGTATAGTTGGGATCGCGGCTGTTTAGGGGTGTGTCTAGTTATGCTTGGCTGCCTGAGGCGGTTCTCAATCAGAGTCAGGTGCTTGTCGTTGTCTCTGATTGAGAACCGTATTTAGACAGCCTGACTTTCGCTTTGTATTTCGTGGGTGATTGTTCCTGTCTCTGTGTTTGTTGTCACAAGATAGGCTCAGTCACTTGGTTTTTTCTTTTCAATTGTTTTGGAAGAGAAGAGAACGAGCGCCATTCTCCTTGCGGAGATGGTGCTAAATACATCAACACGGTCGGTCCCTGGGATTGGGCTGGCCAACACGATTCGGTTTGCTTGGAAGGAAAAGGAGTTTGAGCCTTTAGGACGGGAATCCTTTGGAAGGATAATATTGATGGGGATTCTAAAGCTGACGGTGAAGGACGTGTTTTGTTTCCAAGGCAACTCGTTGGAGGGAGCATACGACGTTGCACTATATACAGAGGAAAAACACGATGATATCCTGAGAAGGGCAAGAGCAGTGGGAGGTGAGAGGCCGATGTGCCACTACGAAATAACAAGCCTGGCGAAGAATAACTTTAGGGTTGTAACTGTGAACATTTACAACCCTTACGTTAAGGACGAAGAGGTGAGGGCTTTTCTGGGGAGATACATGGATAACGTCTCCTCAGCTACATTTACATTTAAGTCATTTAGCAGACGCTCTTATCCAGAGCGACTTACAAATTGGTGCTTTCACCTTATGACATCCAGTGGAACAGCCACTTTACAATAGTGCATCTAGGTCTTTTAAGGGGGGAGGGGAGAAGGATTACTTTATCCTATCCTAGGTATTCCTTAAAGAGGTGGGGTTTCAGGTGTCTCCGGAGGTGGTGATTGACTCCGCTGTCCTGGCGTCGTGAGGGAGTTTGTTCCACCATTGGGGGCCAGAGCAGCGAACAGTTTTGACTGGGCTGAGCGGGAACTGTACTTCCTCAGTGGTAGGGAGGCGAGCAGGCCAGAGGTGGATGAACGCAGTGCCCTTGTTTGGGTGTAGGGCCTGATCAGAGCCTGGAGGTAGTGAGGTGCCGTTCCCCTCACAGCTCCGTGAGGCAAGGGTCTTGTAGCGGATGCGAGCTTCAACTGGAAGCCAGTGGAGAGAGCGGAGGAGCGGGGTGACGTGAGAGGCACCTCAAAGACTCCCTTGGGTTTTGGAATGGGAGGAGAGGCTTCCAGGCCCTCCTCAGAGAGGACCCAAGGGGACATGGTGGCTACCTCCATCCTCCTGCTATGTTCTCCTAGGGGCTGACAGGGGACGTTGTATTATGCACGTCAGCCCCATTTTGCAGACGCTGTATGGCCTATGGTCACATATTCGCCTCATGCAGTGCAAGAAAATGCAGATTTTGTGCATCTGAGGATCACGAGGCGAGGGATTGTGACAAGCCTAAGACGTGCCATGGGTGTGGCTCGTCAGCACACCTGTGGAGGGGGTGCCCGGCCCGTCAGGAGCGGGGGATGGGGGAAGAAGAGGAGGGGAAGGAAGCACGCCTCATGACCAGAGTTCAGGTCCAGAGGGGAAGGCCACAAGGAAGGAGGAGGAGCCAGAAGCGGCGGATGGAAGAGAGAAGGAAACGGAAGGCACGGGAGTAGGAGAACCAGAAAAAGCGGCGGAAGAAGGCAACCGAGTGGAGGAGCATGAGAGAGAAGAAAGCGAGGGAGGAGTGGTGGAGAAGGAGACGGTGGAAGAGAAAGTGGACTGGGGGAAAGTGCCATGGTGGAAGAGATGAGGGGTATGGTGGAGGAGCTGGCGGGGGGAGGGTGGTATCTCTTCACTGCCGCCATCACCAAAGAAGAGTATGAA
The DNA here is from genome assembly GCF_034236695.1 of Oncorhynchus nerka. Lineage (NCBI taxonomy): Eukaryota > Metazoa > Chordata > Actinopteri > Salmoniformes > Salmonidae > Oncorhynchus > Oncorhynchus nerka. The sequence goes on from NC_088422.1 coordinate 77,891,677, forward strand.
GAGGAGGGGGCGATTGGCCGACAGTGAGGGGGAAGGGATGGCCAAGAGAGTGATGGGGGCGGGAGAAACCTCTGGGTTGCTGCTGGTTTCCCCAGGCCCTCAACTTCTGTTGGGTGGGGACACACATAACAAGACTCAGGACTGGGTACAAGAGGAGGTGGGGAGTTTTTTGTTTGGGGACTCAGCCTCCCCAATTTTTTTCCAAACCAGCTGCAACACTGGGGAGGGGGAGGATTGTGGGGTAGACCCAGGGTGCAGGGCACTCCGGAGCCAAACACTATTCCTGCATCCTGGGAGGGTGTGATGGAGGAAGAGGGGGGATGTCGGGATTACGGATGGTGTTCTCACCGGTAGATATGGAGCAGGGGAGCATCGGGTGAGTCTCCTGTTTTATGTTTTTTTCTGTCTGGGTTTAGAATTTGAGTGTATTACATGTATTTATTTTTCATGGAGTCTAATTTTACTTTTGTTAGTTTAAATGTAAGGGGTTTAAGGGATTTTGTTAAGAGGAGGGCGGTTTTTAGTTATTTGGAGGGTGTGGGGTTTGATTTTTGTTTTTTACAGGAGGTTCACCTGAGGGATGGAGGGGATGTTATTAGGTTTAAGAGGGAGTGGGACAAGGGGGAGTCGGTTTGGGGTGTTGGGGGTGCACTCATCGGGGTAGGGATTTTGTGTGGGCACAGGGAGGTAAAAGTGGAGGATTCTTTCGTGGTAATGCAGGGGAGGGTTATAGGGGTGAATGTCACGATAAGGGATTGTAAATTTAGATTAGTGGTGGTGTATGGGCCACAGGTGGTGGCAGACAGAAGGGAGATGGTGGACTGTCTGACGCCCCTGTGTGTCACAAATAGGAAATTAGTGATAGGGGGATTTTAATACAGATTTAGGAAGAGGGGGATAGCAGTGCGGGCGCCATTGCCAGGCTAATGGCTTGCCATGGTCTGGTAGATGGTGGTCTGCACACTACTCCGAAAATGGACGGTCCTACATGGCGTAACTCCAGGGGGTTGAGAGGAGGCTCGACTATATTTTTGTACCCAGGTCTTTGGGTAAGTTGTCTGGGCGGCTGTTGCCTGTTTTCTTTTCGGATCACGACGGGGTGCTCCTGCAGGTGGGGTCGCCAGTCTGCCTCTTTGGTAGAGGGTACTGGAAGCTAGATCGGGATGTGCTGGAGGAGCAGGCTTTTGTTGACGGGTTTTATGGTTTCTTTTGGAGGCTTGAGGGCCTCCGGTCCATGTGCGAGGGTGTTAGAGTGGTGGGAATTAGTTAAGGTGAGGATTAGGGCTTATATAATAGGGTATTGCAAGAGGAAAAAAAGGGAGGAGAGGAGGGAGGTGGATCGTATCCAGAGGTTAATTGAACTCGAATACGAGGCAGGCAACCTCGGCGGGTCGTTTGACTGGGAGAGATCCGCAACCCTAAAGGCGCAGCTCAGGGAGTTGCAGGAGCGGAAGGCTCGAGCTTTCCTTGAGCGAGCGCATAGTGGCTTTCTAGAACATAATGAGACTTGTTCTGCTATGTTCTTTAAGTTGGTTAGGGCAAGACAGAGTAGGAAGGTAATGCATGGTGTTAGGGAAGAAAATGGTAGTATAGTTAGAGAACCAGAGGATATGGTCAGGGTGACAACTGATCATTTCCAAGGTTTATTTAAGGAAAGGGAAATAGATGTAGAGCAGGGAAATGTGTTTTTAGAACACTTGTCCAGGCGGTTGCCGGAGGACATTAGAGAAGTGATGGAGGCCCAGATCTCACTAGAAGAGGTTGAGAGCGCTCTTAGGAGGATGGGAAAAGGGAAGGTGCCTGGGATAGATGGGCTGCCGGCTGAGTTTTATCTCAAGTTTTGGGGTATACTTGGACCAGTGGTCCTCGAAGTCTTGAAGGCCATCCTTGAGACGGGGGTCCCGGGGGGATCAATGGCTGTTGGTGTGCTGTCACTTTTATATAAGAAGGGGATAGTAACAGACCTTGGCAACTGGCGGCCGTTGACCATGCTGTGTGTAGATTACAAGCTACTTGCAAAGGTTTTAGCAGACCGGTTGCGCACAGCCCTTCCCTACGTCGTTCATGAGGATCAGACGTGCGGGGTAGAGGGCCGCTCTATTAGATGGAACCTACAGTTAATCAGGGACTCCATCGCTTGGGTTGAAGATAGAGGTCTGCCTTTAATGGTAGCAGCGCTAGATCAGGCGAAAGCCTTCGATCGCGTGAATAGATCCTTTTTATTCAGAGTGTTAGGTCGATTAGGATTTGGGGAGAAGTTTATAGGATGGATTCGTACATTATATGTCGGAGCGGGGTGCCGAGTTAGTGTAAATAGTCACTTGGGTGATGTTTTTGACCTCTCGTCTGGGGTCAGGCAGGGGTGCCCACTCTCGGCTCTCCTCTTCGTTCTGTACATGGAGCCTCTGGGGGCTGCCATTAGGGCAGACACAGGGGTGGAAGGTTTGCTGATCCCTGGAAGTGGTGGGCTGCGTGTTAAGATGACGCAGTACGCCGACGACACTTCCTTGCTGTTGTGCAAGGACTCGTGCCTGACAAGGTCCCTTGCCATCTTTGGGGATTTCACCCGAGCGTCGGGAGCAGTTCTGAACCATGCAAAGTCTTCAGTCAAGTTTTTCGGAAGATGGCGCGGTAGAACGGATGTGCCTGGGGGGTTATCTCTCTGTGAGGGGGCCCTGAGGATTCTCGGGGTCCATTTTGAGACCTCCGGCTCAGCGACGCTAAACTGGAACATGCGTATCGCAGTGGTACAGAGGAAGCTAGCAATGTGGAAAGCTAGGTATTTGTCTTTTATGGGCAAAGTCCTGGTCCTAAAGGTGGATGTGTTGCCGTCTCTTTTGTATTTGGCATACATCTACCCATTGCCGGCTTGTCTGAGGAGGCCTCTAGTGAGGCTTGTGTTTCAGTTTATGTGGAGTGGCAGGTGCGAGTGGGTCGCCAGGGCACGCATGATCTGTCCCATCGGGGAGGGAGGTAGGGGGTACCACATTTCCCCTCAAGCTGGACTCAATTTTTGTTTCCTTCTTGTTAACGGAGCTTGCTCAGCCAGTGATACACCCGTCCGGTTACCTCCTGCGGGTGTTTTTCTCGTATCAGGCGAGAAGCATAATGGTGTGGTCTAACACGGGTCCTCGGGCGGAACAGCTGCCGTGGCACTTTGGTCATGCGGCCAAGTGGCTGCGTGCGCACCCTGAGGTTGAAGTTGCCCGAGTAGGTTTAGATCACAGGCACCTGTACGAGGAGGTCAGAAAGGCAGGGAGTCCGGCGCCTGTAGTGGGCATCTCGGAAGTGGTCTGGGAGGGAGTGCAGGCGCGGGGTCTGGATAACAGGCTCAAGGACCTGAATTGGTTGAGCCTTCATAAGTGTTTGCCGGTGCACGTTCCATCTTGTACCGGTATAATTTGGTGCAATCCCCACCTGTCTAAGATCCTCTTGTGGCAGGGAGGAGACTGTGCGCCATGTCTTTTGGGACTGTGCCTTTGCCGGAGTAGTATGGGCTAGGGCACGGGTGTTGTTAGGTTTGGTAAAGGGGATTTTGTATTGACGTGGGCCAGGTTAGAGAGGGGTGTAGGGAGAGCGAGAGGGACGGATAGGGACAGGTTTCTGCTCTGGCTTCTCATGAGTCTCTTTAAACGGGGGCTGTGGGAAGCAAGGCAGAACATGGTGAAGACAGGGAAAGATTGGGGGTGGAAGGGATAGTGAGGAGGGTGGAAGGAGATTTGAGGGGAGGATGAAGAGGGAGGAGAGGAAGTGGGGGCAGCATGCTGCTCGGGAGAGGTGGAAGGGGGGTTTAGGGCTGGGTGTCATTTAGATTTGTAAGAGGACAGATTAGGGACGGGGAGATAGGGAGAGGTATTTTGTAGGGTAACGGGGAGGGAAGATGCTCCCCTGAGGTTTTGTTTGTGGTTTATGTTTTAGTTTAATTAGTTTATTTAAAATACCATTATTTGTGTATGTATGTAAATTATGAGTTGTAAAGAATGAATGGTATTGAAGATAAACTATTTTTATAAAAAAAATAAAAAAAAGGCTGTAATTAGTTTCACGTTCCGTTTGTTGTTTTGTACTCTCAGTATTTTCATGTATCGTTACGTATTCTTTCATTAAAGTCATGAGTAACCTACACGCGGTCCGACTCTCTTCGGGCCGACTCTCTTGCTTCCACAAACGAAGAACGCCGTTACAGAATCACCCACCATAAACGGACCGAGCGGCGTGAAAACTGGAAGGAGCGAAAGGAGGACGTTATGGACGGTAGAGGCATGGAGTATACGACGTGGGAAGAAATCGACAGGTGGGCGGACGACCCGGAGAGAGTGCAGGAGCCCGCCTGGGATTCGCTTCAGCAGTGCGAAGAGGGCTACAGGCTAATGGAGTCAAAAAGGAAAACACGGCGACGCAGAGCGAAAACCGAAAGTAACGGGGGAGAGCACAGAGAGAGAGTGACTGAGTCAGGATTCAGACCTGAGCCTGCTCTCCCTGTTAATTGTGAGGAGCAGCAATAAAAGGACTTCTGGTCTTGGGAGAGGATATTAGACGGAAAAGGACCCTGGGCGCAGCCGGGAGAATATCGCCGTCCCAAGGAAGAAGCAGAGGCAGCCCTAGATAGGAGCCGACGATACGAGGGAACACGGTTGGCAAGGAAGCCCGTAAAGCAACCCAAAAAAATTATTGGGGGGGGGCTAGAAGGGAGTATGTTTATGCCAGGTAGGAGACCTGCGCAAACTCCCTGTGTTTTCCGGTGGGCTAGAGAGACCGGGCAGGCACCGTGTTATGCTATGGAGCGCACGGTGTTTCCAGTGCGGGTGCATAGCCCGGTGCGGTACATACCAGCCCTTCGTATTGGCCGGGCTAGAGTGGGCATCGAGCCAGGTAAGCTTGGGCAGGCTCGGTGCTCAAGAGCTCCAGTGTGCCTGCACGGTCCGGTCTATCCAGAACCACCTCTACACAACAGTCCTCCGGTAGCAGCTCCCCGCACCAGGCTTCTTGTGCGTGTCCTCGATCAAATACCACCAGTTCCAGCACCACGCACCAGGCCTTCAGTGCGCCTCGCCTGTTCAACACAGCCAGAGCCTTCCTTCCCTCCTACGCTGTTGGAGTCTCCCGCCTGTTCAACACAGCCAGAGCCTTCCTTCCCTCCTACGCTGTCGGAGTCTCCCGCCTGTTCAGCGCAGCCAGAGCCTGTCTCCTCTCCTGCGCTGCCGGAGTCTCCCGCCTGTTTAGCGCAGCCAGAGCCTTTCTCCTCTCCTGCGCTGCCGGAGTCTCCCGTCTGCCCAGCACCGCCAGTCTGTCCAGCGCCGCCTGTGCTCCCAGTCTGCCCAGCGTCGCCAGTCTGCCCAGCGTCGCCAGTCTGTCCAGCGTCGCCAGTCTGTCCAGCGTCGCCAGTCTGCCCAGCGTCGCCAGTCTGCCAGGATCCGCCAGAAGTGCCAGTCTGCCAGGATCCGCCAGAAGTGCCAGTCTGCCAGGATCCGCCGGAAGTGCCAGTCTGCCAGGATCCGCCGGAAGTGCCAGTTTGCCAGGATCCGCCGGAAGTGCCAGTCTGCCAGGATCCGCCAGAAGTGCCAGTCTGCCAGGATCCGCCAGAAGTGCCAGTCAGCCAGGATCTGCCAGTCTGCAGAGAGCTGTCAGCCTGCATGGAGCAGTCAGAGCTGTCAGTCTGCATAGAGCAGCTAGATCCGCCAGCCAGCCAGGAGTTACCGGAGCCTACTACCTGTCTGAGCTTCATCTCAGTACTGGACGTCCTCTCAGTACTGGGCGTCCTCTCAGTACTGGGCGTCCTCTCAGTACTGGGTTTCCCCTCAGTCCCGAGCTGCCCCTCAGTCCCGAGCTGCCCCTCAGTCCCGAGCTGCCCCTCAGTCCCGAGCTGCCCCTCAGTCCCGAGATGCCCCTCTGTCCCGAGATGCCCTTCTGTCCCGAGATGCTCCTCTGTCCCGAGCTGCCCCTCGGTCCCGAGCTGCCCCTCGGTCCCGAGCTGCCCCTCGGTCCCGAGCTGCCCCTCTGTCCCGAGCTGCCCCTCAGTTATGTGGGGATCAGGGTGAGGACTATTAGGCCATGGTCGGTGGTGGGAATGGAGAAGGTGGATTATCCCAGGACGCGAAGGGGAGGAACTAGGACATTCATGGAGTGGGGTCCACGTCCCGAGCCAGAACCGCCACCATGGACAGACGCCCACCCGGACCCTCCCTAGGGAGAGCGCTCTTGGGAGGTGCGTCCGGGAGTCCGCACCTTAGGGGGGGGTTCTGTCACGCCTTGGTCATTGTATTTTGTGTTTTTGTTATATGTTTGGGTAGGCCAGGGTGTGACAGGGGTTTATATGTTGTTTTCGTATTGGGGTTTGTATAGTTGGGATCGCGGCTGTTTAGGGGTGTGTCTAGTTATGCTTGGCTGCCTGAGGCGGTTCTCAATCAGAGTCAGGTGCTTGTCGTTGTCTCTGATTGAGAACCGTATTTAGACAGCCTGACTTTCGCTTTGTATTTCGTGGGTGGTTGTCCTGTCTCTGTGTTGTAGTCACCAGATAGGCTGTAATTAGTTTCACGTTCCGTTTGTTGTTTTGTACTCTCAGTATTTTCATGTATCGTTACGTATTCTTTCATTAAAGTCATGAGTAACCTACACGCTGCATTTCGGTCCGATTCTCTTTCTTCCACAAACGAAGAACGCCGTTACACTTACATGTTTTTAAAAGAATCTGAGTGGTAGACCTCAGCTTGTTTTTTGACTGCAAAAGTGATCTTGACTCAAAGGTTGGTGACCACTGCAGTAGAGTATTGCGATACTATTTTTGACAATATATCAATTCTATGACTGCAAGTATCAATTCTCTCTCTTTTTTTTTGCAAGGTTGTTAATGTTAGCTAGTGCTAGTTGGCTGTATCTGCGCAAAAACTTCGGTATTTTTTCTATAATGTTAGCTCGTCTTCAATCTTACTTTTAAATGGTGAGGCAACATGTTTTCAGCACTTGACTAATCAAAATTAGTATTTTATTAAAATGTGTTTATTATTATGCCTCTCTCCTGTCCCTCTGCCGCAGACATATAGTGAGCAATATTTATTTAACATCGAATTGTGATAAATCGTGATACATATGGAATCGTGATACATATGGAATCGCAGTACACATTGTATCGGCACCTAGCTACTGTAAGTATCGTGATAATATCTTATCGTGAGGTCCCTGGCAATTATTTCAGAAACAACCCCTCTGTAGAGACTAGCTAATATTACCCACAAACTGGAGCTGTAACCACCTATTATTTCACTATTCTGCGAGTAAATTTCAATTTAGACATGCATAGTTAGTTAGTTACCTGGCAAAGTTGTTGATTGATGCCTGACTGCCAGCCTGCAAAAAGTATGCCGCTCTTTTCTTATGTTTGTCAGCTAGCCCCGTTAACGAGAGTTAGCTTACTTGATCAGGTTTATGCAGATAGCTAGCGAGCTAACAATTTATGCATTATCATTTGTTTAATTCAGAATCAGTGGCCAAGTACGCTAAACCATAGAAATAATACAGAACAGAATATATACTCACTCCTGTCGTGCAGCCATGTTGCTCAAGACTGTGACACGTGTCTTCGCTTGTGAAGCCGATCAGCTGATTTTGGCTGATTGTTAACAAAATTAAGGAAGTTTCCTTTAAAATTATTCATAAATATTATCCTGCCAACCACTATATGAAGAAGTTTAAGGAAAACATCAACTCAAATTGTTCCTTTTGTAATGACCACCCAGAAACAGTTGTGCATCTTTTTTGGCATTGTATGCATGTAAGAAAACTGTGGCAAGACATCAGTAGGTTTATAATTGAACACATTTATGAAGATTTTACACTATTGTGGAGAGATGTACTGTTTGGATTCTTTACATACAATAGAAATAAGCGGAATCATTTTTATGTCATTAATTTCATTATTCTTTTGGCCAAATTTCATATACACAAATGTAAATTTACAAACAGAAAACCACATTTTCATACCCTACAAAAAGAAATTGAACTGTATTTTAAGACGGTTAAATGCTCTACTAACAAAAAAGCTGTTAGAATTGTAAGTATATGCATGTCCCTTAAGGTCCTTGTGTAATTGTAATGTGATATTGTACCCCCCTAGCTCGATTGTCCATTGTTTGTAATCTATGTATGCTTGTGTTCCCTCATGTGCTTTATGTATTGATTTGTTGTTAATAAAAAATATAAAAAATAAAAAAAAGCTGATTTTGGCTGAAGAGAGTGAGTGCTGATCAAAATGTTTCAAAATGTGTGTCGGCATCTTGAAATAGTATGGCAATTTATTTGATCCACTAACTTGAAACATATGTTAGTATTGCATTGCAAGGTCTTTATAACTGTCTTTCAGAAACCAGATTTTTTTTTTTTTATCAGTAAACATCACACAACATATGTTTGTGTTGGATATATATACTGTTCAGCTTTAAGTTTTTATTATGAACCAACTTTTGAGGTGTTATTTCATTCTCAATTTCATTGTCACTCTTCAGTGAATATTCTTGATATATTTTCTCACTGAGAACTTCTACAGAAGTCTGTTCTAGTGCCCATCCCAACACAAGTTATGTAACTTATGTATGGCCTTTCTTTCATCAGAACCAGCAATTATTTCAACACAGTTCAAGGTCCAAGAAAGCATTTGCAGACACTGTGTGACTGAGGCTGCATTTACACAGGCAGCCCAATTCTGATCTTTTGTCAAAAGATCTGATCTGATTGGTCAAAATACCCATTAATGGCAAAAATATCTGAATTGGGCTGCCTGTCTGTCATAAATTGAAAATGCATCCCAGACCTAACAATATTGACTATTACTGATATGCCCCACTTGGATTAGGAGGGCAGTGGGGTGAATTTGTCTCAACTGCACAGATGAATGTAACCCATTTGAGAATTTATTACAGTGTAATTATAATCTAATAACCCATGTTAATGTGTACTATTGTGAGTTTCTGTGTTATACACTATAGCCCTTACCATATCATATGTGATGGAATATTATTTGCTGTTGGCTTGATGTGTTATGCAACATAGCTGAATTGAGACATTGTTAACAGTTTCAGGGCCATGGGCCTTTCTCATGATGGAAAGTGCAGACTCCCAGCTTTAATTTGAGGGCATTTCCATCCATATCAGGTGAACCGTTTAGAAATTGAGACTCTAATTAATCAGTGCCTGCGGTCCAAACACTTAAAAGACACCCTATCCCCTCAGCCCTCAAAATAAGTGGACACTTCTGATGACGTATCGTGACGTCTGACGAGTATACACTTGCAAGGCAAGGGGCGAGGGAGGGAGGGAGGAATGATTTTTAAATAGACCTCCCTTGGTCGGAAACTCCTCACTCGTTCATCCCGTGATGATTGTGTTTTCAGCCACCGGTAGGTTGTGGGTGCTTTATATGCGCTACAGTCAATTATGAGTGCATGTCTACTTATATTAAATATATCATTATTAATATACGCCTACTGTATGATAGCTAGCAAATTAATTAGCTAACTAACGTTAGCTTGCCTAGCTGGAACTTCTGAAGAAGGAACATTTTTAAATTCTACAATTTCCGAAAGATAACCAAACAAAAACATATTTACTTTTTACGAGACGTGTTTGTGCCGTCATGTGCATTAGTAGCACAATTTCTAACTTATTTGCATTCGTTTTTACTTACAATTGTATGTTGACTTCTCCATTGATGTTTTTTTAAAGTTTTCACGGACTTGAATTATGGGGAGTTTCAGGACCTGAAGTGAACATAATTGTACACTTGCAAAGCCTATCTAAAAACGAGCGCTGAGGGATTTACGTTGTAAACTTCCCTTGCTTGGCTAATCATTTGGAACGTACTCCAAGATGGCAACGGGGATTCCCCCAAGGGCATAAGGCAAGGGTAAGTGGACGAGGGTGTGTCTTTTAAATGTTTGGACCGCAGACAGTGTCTCACCCTGGATGGTTCAGGAAGTACTGATGCCCAGCAGGTATCCCGGGACATGAAGACAGAGCCCATGTGGACCTTCAGCATGTACTCCACACTCCCACGCAGGATCTCAATCTTCACCAGCTCCTGCAGAACCCGGTCATCCAGACAGTGCATCTCTGTCCACTTGACCTCTGAAACACAAGACTTGTTTTGTGGACTGGATCTAGTATTCACTATTAAAGGCATAGCCCATTTGATTTGCTCACAAGCATATATGGATGAAGTGAGCTGACACTTTATGTAGACATATTTGTAAGTATGCAAGTGTTTAATGAGAGCCATGATGGTCCGTGATGACTTCAGCAAAGCCTCAGAGTGTTTTCTCCACCCATGTCAAACAGACAATAAATTGTTCCCAGCATGCACATCAGAATGGATAAAAGTTTTGAGTGGAGGCGGTTTGCCTTTCAAAGGTGCTCATGTTGTGTCACCATGGGCGCTCCAAACCGCCACTTTAAATCTCCATCAGTATCCCTATGCACACAGCAGCCTGCCTCAGGTTCAAATACAGTCAAGCTGTGCTATGTTTATGAATAAACCCATGGGAGAGCCACTCAGGGCTACAAGACTAAAGGATCCATCTTCTGTGTATCAATATTTAAAACCTGCTCAACTTTCAACCTCTAAGACAAACGTTCATGAAGAATCCAGTGGGTATGTTAAAGAGGCTTTCCAAGAGTTCCCCTTTCAAACACCATCATCTTTTTAATACCCTCTTAGATGTTTAAGTTCTGGACCAGTTCCGACTGACAAATAATGCCAAAAAGCCCAATCTGTCTGCTCTCTGATTCCACTCTCTAAGCAGAGCTGACTTGGAAGTGTCAGGTTTCAGACCGACATTTGCATAGGGAGTGACCTGTCACATTTTCTGGCCTATCCAGACAAAGAATTGATTATCTGTTCCTCTGAGCAGTGAGCCCAGCTTGAGAGACAACAAATGAGCGGTGACAGTCTTGTGAGCCCAGCCATTGTGGTTTCATCTTACTGTGATTTTCTTAGCAATTTAGAGCTCTTAACATCAAAAAATACGAAGTATTTTAATATAATTTAAACAAGATCCCTTTCTCTTGGTCACAGAAGGATGAAATCACTTTGTGCTTAAAGCTGGAATTGTCATGAGTATGCACACATTTGAATGGTGTTTGAATTTAGGAGAAAATTCTCTGTCGACAGTTATATGAAATAGTGCCAATATGGTACTGTCACTAAGTATGATCCTATTTATTTTACAGCTAACATAAATGTGAAATCTTATAGTAAGTTGTTTCGGTCATAGGAAATGATGGCACTATTTCATATAACTGTCGACAGAGAATTTTCTCCTAAATGTACACTGAGCGGCACAGAGACACCATTCAAATGTGTGCACACTCATTACAACTTCAGCTTTAAGCACAAAGTGTGACCAAGAGAAAGTGATCTTTAATTATATTAAATTCTGTGATCAAGAGAAAGCGATATTCATTAAATTAAATTATTTTGTATTTCCTCATGTTGAGATGAAAAATTATTTGATTGGTACTATATTTAGAAAGCATTTCAGTCATTTCAAGTCCTATTGCCCCACTTTTGTTGAATAGGAAAAAAATAAAACCATATACACTGAACAAAAATAAATGCAACATCCAACAATTTTAAAGATTTTACAGAGCTACTGTTCATATAAGGAAATCAGTCCATTTAAATAAATTCATTAGGCAGTAATATATGGATTTCACATGACTGGGAATACAGATATGTATCTGTTGGTCACAGATACCTGAAAAAAAAGGTAGGGGCGTGGTTAAGAAAACCAGTCATTTGCCTCATGCAGCGCGACACATCTCCTTCACATAGAGTTGATCAGGCTGTTGATTGTGGCCTGTGGAATGTTGTCCCACTCCTCTTCAGTGGCGAAGTTGCTGGATATTGTCGGGAACTGGAACACGCTATCGTACACGTTGATCTAAAGCATCCCACACATTCTCAATGGGTGACATGTCTGGTGGTATGCAGGCCATGGAAGGACTGGGACATTTTGGCGCAACAATGGGCCTCAGGTATTTCTGTGCATTCAAATTGCCATTGATAAAATGCAATTGTGTTCGATGTCCATAGCTTATGCCTGCCCATGCCATAACCCCACCACCACGATGGGACACTGTTCACAATGTTGACATCAACAAACCGCTCACCCTCACAACGCCATACATGCTGTCTGCTATCTGCACGGTACAGTTGAAACAGATGAATCCGTGAAGAGCACACTTCTCCATCGTGCCAGTGGCCATCGAAGGTGAGCATTTAACCACTGAAGCAGGATATGACCCCGAATTGCAGTCAGGTCAAGACCCTGGTGAGGACGGCTAGCACGCAGATGAGCTTCCCTGAGATGGTTTCTGACAATTTGTGCAGAAATCCTTCAGATGTGCAAACCCACAGTTTCATCAGCTGTCTGGGTGATTGGTCTCAGACGATCCCGCAGGTGAAGAAGCCGGATGTGGAGGTCCTGGGCTGGTGTGGTTACACGTGGTCTGCGGTTGTGAGGCAGGTTGGACGTACTGCCAAATTCTCTAAAACTATGTTGGAGGTAGCTTATGATAGAGGAATTAACATTCAATTCTCTGACAACAGCTCTGGTAGGCATTCCTGTGTGTTGTGTGACAGAACTACACATTTTAGTGTGGCCTTTTATTCTCCCAATGCATATGCCACACCTGTCAGGTGGATGGAATATCTTGGCAAAGGAGAAATGCTCACTGACAGGGATGTTAACACATTTGTGCACAATATTTGAGAGAAATAAGCTTTTTGTGCATATGGAACATTTCTGGGAACTTTTATTTCTGCTCATGAAACATTGGACCAACATTTTACATATTTTCACAATTTTGTACTTTGTAGCTTATGTTCTTAAAAGTGAGTACACCTCAGCCATTTATAACTATTTTACTATAAAGGTGAGTTCCAGAACTTTCTAAAACTATGTTATTTTTTATGGCGATCTCATGTAAAATAATTATGTTTGGGTATATCTATTTTGGCAAAAGATCTATTTTGGCAAAGCTGCCACTTTGCCACATAAAACCTGTACTGTTTATGTAATAATAGCTCATATTAAATATATAATGAAACATCTTACAGCTTCAATCACACTCTAGGGTTAGGCTATATGATGACTGAATCCAGGGTCAGATCACATCAGGGACAGCACTGCATCCATCATGTTTCCTAAAATAACAGGGGGAAAACTACAGTAAGACACCACTATAGTATGGACAGCAGGGGGAGGTGTAACTCTCTTTGGATACAGTACTGTACTGTCAATCCAAAACTGAGAAACAATGGATCTCTAAGAGTATTTATTGATACCAAATGTAGCTAAGCTACATAAAAAAAAAACAGAATATTTTGATTGCCTTGTGGTATAAAACAAAGGAGGAGAAAATAGGAGCAAAATGTAACAGTAAGGTACAGCAGTGGTTCTCAACCTTTTTCTGTCACTGTACCACCAACTGCATTTTGCTCTGCCAGGAGTACCCTTGATGTACCCCCTCATGTGCATTTTACCATTAGGCCTATGGTCTCATGAGTCTTCTCAAGTGGATAGGCCAAGTACCCCCAGTGGTCCTAGTATCCCTGGTTGGATCAACTGAGGTACAGTATATACAGTGATTGCTGATTCACCATGTATCATCCACTATAGACTTGTCATTGGGAGCTCCTAGATGACCATAGTACAGCACTGAGTTGTGTCCTCTGTTGAGTATATAAAAACATTTATCATCATCAAGATAGTGGGCACGAGTCAAGTAAAAAAAATAGAACCACTTTTGTGCAAAATTGCAAAATACTTTTTTCTTAAATTCAGAAAAAGAGAAGCTCATTATAACAACAGTTTACAGGCCAAACTGTAATCATCATATTTACTTAAAAACATTTCATCCAAAATATACTGATGTTATTCACCACCAGCCGTAGCAGTCCTGGACCAGCAGAGAGGAACTGGATCTGCCAGTGGCACAAACAGTACAGTAAAGCTTGGGCTCCAAAATGTCAAGACACCCCGATCCCAGTGCCAGTTCCCCTGAATCCTAAATGTTATCTCTACTGCCAGCTGCATGTTCTGATGATACAGTTGAACTGTAGAGCTTTGAACTGAAAACCTGAGGGCTTGGGACCATTACAGTGGCTTGAAGGATGTCCTAGAAGAAAGCAATGCTGTAACTTGTAGTAAACAAAATGGAGAAAGACATAAAACACACTAGCTGGGATGTCGCTTTGTAAAGAAAGCCGAGGCGACTTCAAAACGAAATAGTGGTCATAGCTATTACCATTGCCAATGGCCCATTGAAGTGGTAAAAGAAGATGAATTTCATGAATTATAGATTATGTTCACCATAAATTTAATTCTGTGAAGTGAGGGGGGGAAGTGCCTTGCGTTCCACAGATACAGGTGTAGGAGGTGTGACACATTCCCCCATGAGAGTAGCAGTAGTGCTGGAACAGGCTGCAACAGAAAAGCACTGATGTGAGGATCACACAAAACTACATATTTAGCTATTAACCTATTGGTAGGACATTATCCTCTTTACCCCTTTACATACAGAGCAGAAGACAATTTTCTCATTAAGGAGATGAAAATATAAATCTCCCACCTTGAAAATCTCCATCTATATTTATGTTTTTATCTTGTGAGACTGAAAGAGTGATTATTCACCAATCAACTCGCTGAAATTCAAGTTGATGTAAACAGAAGAGTAAACGTTTTCACAGCAGGTAATCTGTTGTCTCGGCAGTAACTAAACCTGAGCCAACAACTACAGGTAATGTAACTGCCAAAATAAATTAAACACTTCAGTAAATTAGGGATATAAAGTATATTGAAAGCAGGTTCTTGAGTTGTATTTAATTAAGCATGAACATCCGATCATACTTAGGGTCATGTATAAGTATGCCCAGTATTTTGGCTACCATGGCTAGATCTCAGTGACTTTGAAAAGAGGGGTCTCAAAGTAGCATAGGGGGGTGTCTCAGTGACCAGATCTCAACCCAATAGAGTGGTGCCTGAGACAGCGTTTTCCAACACCATCAACAAAACACCAAATTATGGAATTTCTCATGGAAGAATGGTGGCACATCTTTCCAATAGAGTTCCAGACACTTGTAGAATCTATGCCAAGGTGCATTGAAGCTGTTTTGGAGACTCGTGGTGGCCCAACGCCCTATTTGCACGCTTTTGTTTCCATTATTTAGGCAGTTACCGGTACATCCTACTGTAAACCTGAGCTGTTGGATTTCCTCGCTCTCCAGCTTGATAAAAATATCAGCAGAGAGCTGTGTTAGTTTGTTAGACATATAAGAGCAACATGGAGAGTTCAACAAAAAGCCAGCAGCCTCCAGCTACAGTAGGAGAGAGGGAGAGGAGAAAGGGAAAAAAAGAGAGATAAGAAAGGCGGAAAGCTCAGTCTCTCCTCCCAAAGCAAACCAAGGGAGGCATCGTTCGTGGAGACGCGGTGCAGTCAATTAGGCAGATAGTGGGGTGGCGAGCGGCGCTGCTATCATAACTCAGATTTTTTACACTCTTCAGCCACCCAGATGAAGGTTTAATTAAAACAGAAAAAGCTGCCAGTGAAAGAGAAACAGGAAATAGATGCTGCTGAGTGGGTAGCGTCTCCAGATGATCACAGCACCAGAAGATTTCAAGGAGATGCAGTGGAAGAAAGCATAGACATAAGTGGGTGGTTGGAGAAGAATGATTTGTACCCCAAAATGGAAGACAAATGTTATCATTTTATATTTGCTATACTTAAAAAAAAAATCACAATTCTAAATTCTGACTGTACTACTGTAGTATCAGGCCTACACCTGCTTCCTTCAGTGAGATAACCTGGTCCTTATTTGGCCTCAAACCTCACTAGCGTCAACCAACAGTGTTTTTATCAGAATAAAATGTGTCTAGAATACTTTTACCACAAACTAAAGTTGGCCGGCGTCCGGACATTTCAAACAAAAAAATCATCAGAGATCAGACGAATGCTGGTCAGCTCAAAAAGGTTTCCAAACAGCAGTTCAATCACTTCTGTCCTCTTCCAGACCTGCTGTTTTAAGAAGTCCTCATGCGTTCCTCTAATCATTATACCAGGAGACAGATCAAACAGCTCTGCAGCTCTAGCCACTCTATATTAACAGAATGAACGGTATCCAAAGTCTCCCCTCACAGTGGGAACAGAGAATCACACAGATTATGTGTTTGTGAAGAAACAAACACAATCATAGCTAATAGGGTGGGTTCAACAGTCATTAGTGTTGTTGGAGTGATTGCCCATGCTCATGTTTTATCACAAGACTAAAGTTCTCTCTAAAAACCCTATCATCTACATCAAAGGGCTGATCCAAAACACTGATCCGAGCCACTCCTCTTGGTTTGAACATATTAACAAAATGCAGTCCCAACCTGCTTGCAAACTTGTCAAAACATTTACTAGCAAACTCAGAGTTTCTTACACTGAAAGGAAAGCTATTTGAGGCGATGTTTGTCTGATTAGTTATAACTAATGCAGGCGAGGAGGCAAATAATTATTACATTATACCTCCCACTGCATTCTTGTAATGAATAAAGATATTGCTGTTCTGGCGAAGGCAGAGAGACTAATATCACTCTGAATCTATCCTATTGCTGCCGTTTGAATAGTTCCACTGAGACACACATGGGTCAGCCATCCTGTGGTCGTGTTCACCATAATGAGCACCTGCCACAATGTACATGGCACAAAATGTACACATACAGTACATGAATGTTAACAGAGACACGCAAGTTCACACACACACACATGCACACAAAGGAAAAGCCTGAGGTGGAAAATAAAGTCTTGAACTTCACAAAATAAAACTTAACTCAAAGAAGAAGTTCACTTTATTTGAACCAAATCTGTATTTTGGATGTAAATGTTATAGAAGAGTACAGACACTTTTTTAAAACTTACCCCAACCAGCAATACACTTCCCCATACTCGTTTTGCAGTACCAGGGCTTAGATAAAACAATGTTACATTCCATTTTGTGCGACTCGAGCGGTTTCCCCTATCCAGCTGTGATATTTCTATGTGTACATAGACATGGAAAAGTATGGCCCGAGTCGCACAAAATGGAATATAACATTGCAGATAAAGTTCAGAATGACACAATTTCATGTTTACAACATCTAAAGACCCGCATCACTATACTGAGAGCGTTGCAATTTCTAACAGGATGTATTTTGGTGTTTTATCTAGCTTTAGTTCATGTTTTATCTGAGCCCTGGCACTGAGACACACATGGGTCAGGCACTGGAGAAGGATCATGAGGAGGTGTGTCGCTGGTTGGGGTAAGTTTCTCAAAACCAAGTAAAATCACAAAAAAAGTGTCTGGACTCTTCTATAACATGCCGTTTACATCCAAAATACAGATATGGTCCAAATAAACTTCTTCTTTAATGCTGTCCTTGCTTTAAACAACACATTCATCGTTGAGTTAAACCATGTCGTTCCATCCGTCCTCTGGGGTGCCCCCAGGGCACTCTACTGTTGGCACAAACACCATGTGCCAATTCCTCCCTCTTCTACAGATGGTACGCCAGGAGATGGATTTTCCACCCAGAGCCGGTTCTGCTTGTTTCCATCTTGTTAATATCCCTGTGAGAGGCCGAGGCGAGCCAGGATGCCCACTCTGGGGACTAGCTCTGGAGACTTGGACAAGATAAACATGGTTTGTCGAAGGCAGGGGGACCTTCGGAGCTAGCGTAAATAACCTTGCATCTTCCTGAGGAGAGTCTGGGGTTGGGCACAGTGGCTGTCTTGGTAACTATCTGCCATCAGACAGACTGCTGCTGATTAATACCCAGACCAGCACTGTCCTGCACTGCGGGTCTCAACAGCTGCAACGCTACTGTAGGGTACAGTACATAATGTAGCACACTGAGGGCCAGTTTCCTGGATAGGTATTTATCCTTTGACTAAAAGGCATGTTCATTGTAGATTCTTAGTCCAGCACTAGGCTTAATCTGTGTCCGTGAAACCAGCCCTAGGATCGTCAATTGACTGTTTATCCTGGGTCATCATTTGCCTGTGTTGCCTGTGCACATTCTGGATCAATAATTAACATTCAGTGCAGTTCCTTTTGTAAAACATCAACATCTCCCTACTCAATATTTGATGGATGAGGTGTATAAATGTGAGAATGTTATAAACACTTTAAAATGACCGCTGCTTGAACATGATCAATAGTTTTGGCAGCAGTGATTTCCTTTTTTAAAGTGACTACTGACAGTAGTCAGGTTTCAAGACTAGTCATTCAACTGAGACTGCTCTTCTCTGTATCACGGAGGCGCTCCGCACTGCTAAAGCTAACTCTCTCTCCTCTGCTCTCATCCTTCTAGACCTATCGGCTGCCTTCGATACTGTGAACCATCAGATCCTCCTCTCCACCCTCTCCGAGTTGGGCATCTCCGGCCACGCTTGGATTGCGTCCTACCTGACAGGTCGCTCCTACCAGGTGGCGTGGCGAGAATCCGTCTCCTCACCACGTGCTCTCACCACTGGTGTCCCCCAGGGCTCTGTTCTAGGCCCTCTCCTATTCTCGCTATACACCAAGTCACTTGGCTCTGTCATAACCTCACATGGTCTCTCCTATCATTGCTATGCAGACGACACACAATTAATCTTCTCCTTTCCCCCTTCTGACGACCAGGTGGCGAATCGCATCTCTGCATGTCTGGCAGACATATCAGTGTGGATGACGGATCATCACCTCAAGCTGAACCTCGGCAAGACGGAGCTACTCTTCCTCCCGGGGAAGGACTGCCCGTTCCATGATCTCGCCATCACGGTTGACAACTCCATTGTGTCCTCGTCCCAGAGCGCTAAGAACCTTGGCGTGATCCTGGACAACACCCTGTCGTTCTCAAATAACATCAAGGCGGTGGCCCGTTCCTGTAGGTTCATGCTCTACAACATCCGCAGAGTACGACCCTGCCTCACACAGGAAGCGGCGCAGGTCCTAATCCAGGCACTTGTCATCTCCCGTCTGGATTACTGCAACTCGCTGTTGGCTGGGCTCCCTGCCTGTGCCATTAAACCCCTACAACTCATCCAGAACGCCGCAGCCCGTCTGGTGTTCAACCTTCCCAAGTTCTCTCCACGTCACCCCGCTCCTCCGCTCTCTCCACTGGCTTCCAGTTGAAGCTCGCATCCGCTACAAGACCATGGTGCTTGCCTACGGATGTGAGGGGAACGGCACCTCACTACCTCCAGGCTCTGATCAGGCCCTACACCCAAACAAGGGCACTGCGTTCATCCACCTCTGGCCTGCTCGCCTCCCTACCACTGAGGAAGTACAGTTCCCGCTCAGCCCAGTCAAAACTGTTCGCTGCTCTGGCCCCCCAATGGTGGAACAAACTCCCTCACGACGCCAGGACAGCGGAGTCAATCACCACCTTCCGGAGACACCTGAAACCCCACCTCTTTAAGGAATACCTAGGATAGGATAAAGTAATCCTTCTCCCCTCCCCCCCCTTAAAAGACCTAGATGCACTATTGTAAAGTGGCTGTTCCACTGGATGTCATAAGGTGAAAGCACCAATTTGTAAGTCGCTCTGGATAAGAGCGTCTGCTAAATGACTTAAATGTAAATGTAATGTAAATGTGCCATTTCAGTACCATTTCAGAGTGACAATCTTCACTCCAAGCCATTAGCAGGAGAGTGCCAGGATGCTTGGATTGACTTTTCATAATTCCATTACAGCAAATAGTTACTAGCAGCACCCTGCCCTTACAGGTGGCAAATCATTGTAAATTAATCATTTGAGTCAATGCAATTCCCACTTCAGAAATGTGTTTATTTGAACTAAATGTATGATATCTGGCAGTTAATTTGTGGCAATTAGAAAAATTCCTTGTATATTACCTGGAAGGTTTCTGGGGAATATGTCTTGAAAATGACCTGGAATCTTACCTGGTTCAGTCACTGATCATTGTACTTGAACACCCCTAGGTGTTTTTACGGATCCACCCAGAGAGCCAGGCCACTATAGTGTGTAGCAGCCAGCTAACTTTATATTTCCTGTGGGATCATTGCACTTGAATTATCTTGGAAATTAAATTGTTGAAATTAAATTTAATCCTCTCCAGTCTCGGTTGACTAATCTACCAGCTCACATTTGTTGCCTATGTTTTAGACCTAGTGCTTATTTGAGTCATTATGAACCTTGCTTTATTTGAAAGGATTTGAGGGTTAGTTTAAAAGTTGGGGAAAACAGGGCAGCGGGCCATGAGATACAGTTGAAGTCGGAAGTTTCACAATTCCTGACATTTCATCCTAATAAAAATGATTTGACTTTAGTCAGTTAAGATCACCACTTTGCACAGTCAACTTAGTGTATGTAAACTTCTGACCCAGTGGAATTGTGATACATTGAATTAAAAGTGAAATAATCTGTCTGTAAACAATTGTTGGAAAAATTACTTGTTTCATGCACAAAGTAGATTTCCTAACTGACCATAACGATAGTTTGTTAACAAGAAATGTGTGGAGTGGTTGAAAAACAAGTTTTTGTCACGTTCTTTCAAAATCGAACCCAGAAGCAGACCAGGACAAGGAGAGTTGGAAGAAGGTGAGTATTTATTTACAAGTGAATGTGAATGTGTAGATATATACAGGTGGCGTAGCGGGCAGCGGTGGTGAGTTGATGGGAGTAAATAGGTGGATCCAATGGGGTAGCGGAATCCTCCGACGACCAGGCGGGAATGGGGTAAATGATCCGGGTGAGTGATGTTCATGGCTAACGATCCGGCAGGGAATGGATGTCAGGTCAGAGCTTTTGAAGGGGAGAGGTGATGATCAGGACAGGTGTGCAGATTACTGATGGGATACAGGTGCGGGTGAACATCGATCTCCCAACAAGCTAATTCGCCCGGCAACCAGACAGGGTGCGTTCCAGGACACCGGAAACACACTCCAGGACAGAAACACAGGCAAACACAGACTCAGGAAGCGGGATTCGTGACAGTACCCCCCCCTCCGACGAACGCCACCGGGCGGACTACCTGGAGTGCCAGGGTGGAGGCGGTAGAAGTCACGAAGCAGGTCGTCATCAAGGATCTGACGCCGAGGAATCCAACTCCTCTCCTCTGGACCATATCCTTCCCAATCCACGAGATATTGGAAACCTCGACCCCGCCGTCTGGAATCCATTATGCGGCGCACCGTGTAGGCAGGACCACCTCCGATCATCAATACACGGTCGAAGAGAGCCATCCTTCTTACTCACAAAAAAATATCCAGCTCCCAGGGGTGATGACGAGGGACGAATGAGACCTGCAGCAAGAGACTCCTTTATGTAGGTCTCCAGGGCTTCCCGCTCAGGTCGAGAAATACTGTATAACCGTCCCTTGGGAAAGGCAGCTCCAGGGAACAGCTTAATAGTACAATCATAAGGTCGGTGGGGAGGAAGTGACTGAGCTTTCTGCTTACTGAACACCTCACCCAACTCGTGATATGTTTCAGGAACCAGGGACAAATCAGGAGGAGCAGACTCACTGACCCGACTGGGGACAGCATGAGAACAGGTAGTCCTGAGGCAGTTAGCATGGCACTCAATGCTCCAACTAGTTACCTTACCAGTCACCCAATCGAACGAAGGATTGTGTTCTCTTAGCCAGGGGTATCCAAGAACCAGAGGAACATGGGGGGAAGGCAAAATGAAAAAAGAAATAACCTCTGAATGATTCCCCGACAACAACATCTTAACCGGTTCAGTCCTCATCGTGATCCGTGCCAGACTACTGCCGTTCAGAGTGGTTGCTTCAATGGCTTCCGGTAATTGCTCCTTGGAAAGCCCCAGCTGTTCCACTAAGTCGGCATCAATGAAGCTGTCATCGGCACCTGAATCCATGAAAGCGTTAATCGCTAAACTCTGATTCTTATTTATGAGGGTAGCAGGAAAACGAGGTCTGACAGGGCTCTTGAGAGGTTGAAACTGGCTCGCTAACAAACCTCCCAAACTTAACGAGCCGAGCAGTTTAACGGGCGCTGAGGACAAACGGAGATGTAATGTCCCGAGCTACCACAGTAGAGGCAGCTGTTGGTCTCACGTCTACGTTGGCGCTCGTCCTTAGTTAACCCGTGCCGCCCCACTTGCATAGGTTCAGGATCTGGCGGCAGGACTCCTCCACTAATCCCGTGTGAGGGAAAAAGATCAACCCGTTCTGGTCCACTTCCTGACCCGAATGGTAACCGAGTCTCAGATTGATTAGATGGACCCCACTGCTTCTCCCTCCTTCTTTCTCCGTGACTCTATTATCTTCCTCGAATAGCTAAGGTGACCAAACTATCTAGGTCACTAGGCTCTGGATAGGAGATCAGCTCGTCCTTGAGTTGCTCCGACAACCCCTGGTAAAAAACCGCTTGTAGTGATTTCTCATTCCAACCACTCTCCACAGCCAATGTCCTGAATTCTATCACAAAGTCCGCCACACTGCGAGCTCCTTGGCGAAGAGAGAACAAACGTTTAGCTGCGTCCTTACCTCGGACTGGATGGTCCAAAAGCTTTCTCATCTCTGCCGTGAAACCCTAGTATGACGTCATGCATGTGTCCCGTCGTTCCCAAACAGCTGAAGCCCATTCCAGAGCTCTACCACGCAGCAGCTCAATAACAAAAGCTATCCTAGCCTTATCTGTGGCGTAAGAGTAGGGCTGCAGATCAAAAACTAACCCACACTGTAAAAGAAAGGAACGGCATCCTCCCAGATCTCCCTCGTACTTCTCCGGTGTCGGAACCTTGGGCTCACGGAAGGAAACCGCACCAGACACGGCAGGTGAGATGGGTGAAACAGGTGGTGAATGAATTGCCGGCAAACTGATCTGATCCTGGATTTGTGTCAAGCTAGCAGATAAGTTCTGGATTGAACCCGCTATCTCCTGTAGCGCCGTCTTGTGTTGTCCCAATGTCTTCCCCTGCTGGGTAATGGCATGGCAAACGGAGTCCAGGTCCGCTGGGTTCATCCTTGGCCGGATCGTTCTGTCACGTTCTTTCAAAATCGAACCCAGAAGCAGACCAGGACAAGGAGAGTTGGAAGAAGGTGAGTATTTATTTACAAGTGAATGTGAATGGGTAGATATATCCAGGTGGCGTAGCGGGCAGCGGTGGTGAGTTGATGGGAGTAAATAGGTGGATCCAATGGGGTAGCGGAATCCTCCGACGACCAGGCGGGAATGGGGTAAATGATCCGGGTGAGTAATGTTCATGGCTAACGATCCGGCAGGGAATGGATGTCAGGTCAGAGCTTTTGAAGGGGAGAGGTGATGATCAGGACAGGTGTGCAGATTACTGATGGGATACAGGTGCGGGTGAACATCGATCTCCCAACAAGCTAATTCGCCCGGCAACCAGACAGGGTGCGTTCCAGGACACCGGAAACACACTCCAGGACAGAAACACAGGCAAACACAGACTCAGGAAGCGGGATTCGTGACAGTTTTAATGACTCCAACCTAATAGGCTGACCACACCGCTCACACCGCATGCGCGAGCATTGCAAAATAAATTTAGAAATCTATGTTATTCAATTATTGCGCCAACGAGTGTCTGTGTTGCCAAGGGCTAAAATAGAAATCGGTTCTATTTATGACGCAGATTGCGCTGCAAGTCCTGTCTCTCCCATCTCCTCATTGGTTTGTAGAAGCAGGTACCCACGTGCCATCTCCTCATTGGTTATACCCACATGGGTGACTGAAGACGAACAAGGTCAGTG
Source organism: Oncorhynchus nerka (assembly GCF_034236695.1). Classification (NCBI taxonomy): domain Eukaryota; kingdom Metazoa; phylum Chordata; class Actinopteri; order Salmoniformes; family Salmonidae; genus Oncorhynchus; species Oncorhynchus nerka. The sequence continues at coordinate 77,915,428 of NC_088422.1, forward strand.
GCGGTAATGCACCTAATTTATGAAAGTTGCCAATCGAAATATAAAGTCAAGAGAAGAAAAAGCCTGGAAGGAAAAGAGATGACTAGAAATGATTCGGTAGACCATTTTATGTGTGGATTAATTGTCGGAGTAGAGGCCTTTGGGCATTTCAGGTAAAATAACAACTCAATGTTTATATCCCAGGACAAATTAGCTAGCAACAGCAAGCTAGCTAAATAAGACAAATTAGCTAGCAACAGCAAGCTAGCTAAATAAGACAAATTAGCTAGCAAGTACAAGCTAGCTAGCTAAATTGCCATACATGTTTAATGCTTTTCGACCTGTCCCCAAATTAATGTAGATCAGTTCAGTCTGCATGTCGTGATCGCGTTTGGTGTGGGAGGACAAAATACATTTATGCTATGCGCCCGCGCGCAGTCTGTTTGTGTTCCGTATGAGTGTATGTAAACTTCTGACTTGTTCATATGTGAGGGGAGACCTTTCCCCTCCAAATCCATACAGTTTGGTCATCAATGTTTTTAGCATAGACTAAAGTAAGATTTTGTCATTTAATAGGATCTCTATGGTTTTTACCAAAAGCATTATGATGCATACATTATGAGGCATTTACATGACATCACATAATGAAATAGAAGCAGACAGAATGATGGGTAATTCAGTGATTCTACAGGTTCCAAATTGGTCTACAAATGCACCGAATTAGGAATACTAATTTAAAAAGATCTCTATGCACAAATTAATACATTATATGCATTGTGACAGCACAATATTACCAGGGATACCGACACTCCAAAACACAAAAGCCGGGGAAAGAAACAGCGGAATATAAAGGGGCCATTGGCGCCGACAGAGATGGCCGCCTCGCTTCGCGTTCCTAGGAAACTATGCAGTTTATTGTTATTTTACGTGTTATTTCTTACATTAGTACCCCAGGTCATCTTAGGTTTCATTACATACAGTCGAGAAGAACTACTGAATATAAGATCAGCGTCAACTCACCATCAGTACGACCAAGAATATGTTTTCCGCGACGCGGATCCTGTGTTCTGCCTTACAAACAGGACAACGGAATGGATCGCATGCAGCGACCCAAGGAAACAACTCCGAAAAAGAGGGAAACGTAGCGGTCTTCTGGTCAGACTCAGGACAAGGGCACATCGCGCACCACTCCCCAGCATTCTTCTTGCCAATGTCCAGTCTCTTGACAACAAGGTTGATGAAATCCGAGCAAGGGTAGCATTCCAGAGGGACATCAGAGACTGCAACGTTCTCTGCTTCACGGAAACATGGCTCACTGGAAAGACGCTATCCGGGGCGGTGCAGCCAACGGGTTTCTCCACGCATTGCGCCGACAGAAACAAACATCTTTCTGGTAAGAAGAGTGGCGGGGGCGTATGCCTCATGACTAACGAGACATGGTGTGATGAAGGAAACATACAGGAACTCAAATCCTTCTGTTCACCTGATTTAGAATTCCTCACAATCAAATGTAGACCGCATTATCTTCCAAGAGAATTCTCTTCGATTATAATCACAGCTGTATATATCCACCCCAAGCAGACACATCGATGGCTCTGAACAAACTTTATTTAACTCTTTGAAAACTGGAAACCATTTATCCGGAGGCTGCATTCATTGTAGCTGGGGATTTTAACAAAGCTAATCTGAAAACAAGACTCCCTAAATTTTATCAGCATATCGATTGCGCAACCAGGGGTGGTAAAACCTTGGATCATTGTTACTCTAACTTCCGCGACGCATATAAGGCCCTGCCCCGCCCCCCTTTCGGAAAAGCTGACCACGACTCCATTTTGTTGATCCCTGCCTACAGGCAGAAACTTAAACAAGAGGCTCCCACGCTGAGGTCTGTCCAACGCTGGTCAGACCAAGCTGACTCCACACTCCAAGACTGCTTCCATCACGTGGACTGGGACATGTTTCGTATTGCGTCAGATAAAAATATTGACGAATACGCTGATTCGGTGTGCGAGTTCATTAGAACGTGCGTTGAAGATGTCGTTCCCATAGCAACGATAAAAACATTCCCTAACCAGAAACTGTGGATTGATGGCAGCATTCGCGTGAAACTGAAAGCGCAAACCACTGCTTTTAATCAGGGCAAGGTGTCTGGCAACATGACCGAATACAAACAGTGCAGCTATTCCCTCCGCAAGGCTATTAAACAAGCTAAGCGTCAGTACAGAGACAAAGTAGAATCTCAATTCAACGGCTCAGACACAAGAGGCATGTGGCAGGGTCTACAGTCAATCACGGACTATAAGAAGAAACCCAGCCCAGTCACGGACCAGGATGTCTTGCTCCCAGGCAGACTAAATAACTTTTTTGCCCGCTTTGAGGACAATACAGTGCCACTGACATGGCCTGCAACGAAAACATGCGGTCTCTCCTTCACTGCAGCCGAGGTGAGTAAGACATTTAAACGTGTTAACCCTCGCAAGGCTGCAGGCCCAGACGGCATCCCCAGCCGCGCCCTCAGAGCATGCGCAGACCAGCTGGCCGGTGTGTTTACGGACATATTCAATCAATCCCTATACCAGTCTGCTGTTCCCACATGCTTCAAGAGGGCCACCATTGTTCCTGTTCCCAAGAAAGCTAAGGTAACTGAGCTAAACGACTACCGCCCCATAGCACTCACTTCCGTCATCATGAAGTGCTTTGAGAGACTAGTCAAGGACCATATCACCTCCACCCTACCTGACACCCTAGACCCACTCCAATTTGCTTACCGCCCAAATAGGTCCACAGACGATGCAATCTCAACCACACTGCACACTGCCCTAACCCATCTGGACAAGAGTAATACCTATGTGAGAATGCTGTTCATCGACTACAGCTCGGCATTTAACACCATAGTGCCCTCCAAGCTCGTCATCAAGCTCGAGACCCTGGGTCTCGACCCCGCCCTGTGCAACTGGGTCCTGGACTCCCTGACGGGCCGCCCCCAGGTGGTGAGGGTAGGCAACAACATCTCCTCCCCGCTGATCTTCAACACGGGGGCCCCACAAGGGTGCGTTCTGAGCCCTCTCCTGTACTCCCTGTTCACCCACGACTGCGTGGCCACGCACGCCTCCAACTCAATCATCAAGTTTGCGGACGACACAACAGTGGTAGGCTTGATTACCAACAACGACGAGACGGCCTACAGGGAGGAGGTGAGGGCCCTCGGAGTGTGGTGTCAGGAAAATAACCTCACACTCAACGTCAACAAAACTAAGGAGATGATTGTGGACGTCAGGAAACAGCAGATGGAACACCCCCCTATCCACATCGATGGAACAGTAGTGGAGAGGGTAGCAAGTTTTAAGTTCCTCGGCATACACATCACAGACAAACTGAATTGGTCCACTCACACTGACAGCGTCGTGAAGAAGGCGCAGCAGCGCCTCTTCAACCTCAGGAGGCTGAAGAAATTTGGCTTGTCACCAAAAGCACTCACAAACTTCTACAGATGCACAATCGAGAGCATCCTGGCGGGCTGTATCACCGCCTGGTACGGCAACTGCTCCGCCCTCAACCGTAAGGCTCTCCAGAGGGTAGTGAGGTCTGCACAACGCATCACCGGGGGCAAACTACCTGCCCTCCAGGACACCTACACCACCCGATGTTACAGGAAGGCCATAAAGATCATCAAGGACATCAACCACCCGAACCACTGCCTGTTCACCCCGCTATCATCCAGAAGGCGAGGTCAGTACAGGTGCATCAAAGCTGGGACCGAGAGACTGAAAAACAGCTTCTATCTCAAGGCCATCAGACTGTTAAACAGCCACCACTAACATTGAGTGGCTGCTGCCAACACACTGTCATTGACACTGACCCAACTCCAGCCACTTTAATAATGGGAATTGATGGGAAATGTTGTAAATATATCACTAGCCACTTTAAACAATGCTACCTTATATAATGTTACATACCCTACATTATTCATCTCATATGCATATGTATATACTGTACTCTACATCATCGACTGCATCCTTATGTAATACATGTATCACTAGCCACTTTAACTATGCCACTTTGTTTACTTTGTCTACATTCTCATCTCATATGTATATACTGTACTCGATACCATCTACTGTATGCTGCTCTGTACCATCACTCATTCATATATCCTTATGTACATATTCTTTATCCCCTTACACTGTGTATAAGACAGTAGTTTTGGAATTGTTAGTTAGATTACTTGTTGGTTATCACTGCATTGTCGGAACTAGAAGCACAAGCATTTCGCTACACTCGCATTAACATCTGCTAACCATGTGTATGTGACAAATAACATTTGATTTGATTTGATTTGATTTTAAAAGGACAGCTCGCTTCTTTCGGGCCTAAAATTAAGAAAATCTGCACAAAATTATAGGAGGAGATCCTGACGCAATTTTGTGGCTAAGAGTATTATAACACCTTTTCATTGATGGGTATAGTCAATGCAGACAACAAGGATTTAAAGGGATTGTTTTTGCAATATTAGTTAGAGCCTGTAAGTAAGCATTTCACTGTTGTATTCGGTTAAACTTTGATTTGATTTGATTTAATACATCAATATAGTTATTCTTTCAATATTTCAGCTGAATTCATGTTATTCTTTCACAAACTATATCGTTGATGCAAATATAATTTTACATATATAATAACATTTGACCTTGCTAGAGCAGGTTCAGTAACCTAATGGGACACAATTTAAATGAAGTATCTAATATCCTCAATTCAATGAATGGAACACAGGAACGGAATACAATGACATTTTGTTCAATAGTTTAGGGAATGGCCTTGTCTCTGAAGGTAGATCCTTTGAGCCAGATGGTGTGATGACAGGTAGCCCTATGCGGGGCTGCTGGCATCAAAACCCCCCTGCTGGGAGAAAGGAGTTCCAGTTACGGGCCTTATAAGGTTATTATAGCTGGTGGGGAGGTTGAGTTGTCTGAAACTTTTTAGAACATGGGTAAGGTTGAATCAGTGGTACTCAGTGATGTGTTGTGTTGTGTTGGATTTGCCCCAAACATATCGCTTTGTATTCAGGACATAAATATCATTTCTTTACCACATGTTTTGCAGTTTCACTAGTGCCTTATTGCAAACAGGATTCATGTTTTAGAATATTTTATATTCTGTACAGGCTTCCTTCTGTTCACTCTGCCTATTAGCTTCTTACTGTGGAGTAACTACAGTGTTGTTGATACATTCTCAGTTTTCTCCTATCACAGCCATTCAACTCTGTAACTGTTTTAAAGTCACCATTGGCCTCATGGTGAAATCCCTGAGTGGTTTCCTTCCTCTCCAGAAACTGAGTTAGGAAGGACTTTCTTTGTAGTGACTGGGTGTATTGATACACCATCCAAAGTGTAATTAATAACTTCACAAAGCTCTTTTTTTAATACCCATCTACAAACAGGTGCCCTTCTTTGCAATGCATTGGAAGACCTCCCTGGTCATTGTGGTTGAATCTGTGTTTGAAATTCACTGCTCGACTGAGGGACCTAACAGTAATGGTACAGTTGAAGCCGGAAGTTTACATACATTTAGGTTGGAATCATTAAAACTCATTTTTCAACCACTCCACAAATTTCTTGTAAACAAACTCTAGTTTTGGCAAGTCGGTTAGGACATCTACTTTGTGCACGAAACAAGTAATTTTTCCAACAATTGTTTACGGACAGATTATTTCACTTATAACTCACTGTGTCACAATTCCAGTGGGTCAGAAGTTTACATACACAAAGCTGACTGTGCCTTTAAACAGCTTGGAAAATTCCAGAAAATTATGTCATGGCTTTAGAAACTTCTGATAGACTAATTGACATAATTTGAGTCAATTGGAGGTGTACCTGTGGATCATGGCCATACCTTCAAACTCAGTGCATCTTTGCTTGACATCATGGGAAAATTGAAATAAATCAGCGAAGACCTCAGAAAAATCAATTGTAGACCTCCACAAGTCTGGTTCATCCTTGGGAGCAATCTCCAAAATGCCTGAAGGTACCACATTCATCTGTACAAACGCAAGTATAAACACCATGGGACCACACAGCCGTCATACCGCTCAGGAAGGTGACGCGTTCTGTCTCCTAGAGATGAACGTACTTTGGTGCGAAAAGTGCAAATCAATCCCAGAACAACAGCAAAGGACCTTGTGAAGATGCTGGAGGAAACAGGTACAGAGTATCAAGATCCACAGTAAAACGAGCAAGGAAGAAGCCATGGCTCCAAAACCGCCATAAAAAAGCCAGACTACGGTTTGCAACTGCACATGGGGACAAATATCGTACTTTTTGGAGAAATGTCCTCTGGTCTGATGAAACAAACATAGAACTGTTTGACCATAATGGCCATCGTTTAGAGCAGGGGTCCCCAAACTTTTTCCTGTGAGGGCCACATAACTTTTCCCTTCTCTGATGGGGGGGCCGGTGTCAGTTTGTAACAGAAAAAGTGTGACGATCGTAGGGGAGCTTAAAAAATTTATTGTTTTCCAGAAAGCCACACATAACCAAATAACCCTTTCCAGGTTCTTTACAGAAAAAAAGTCAGGAAACAAATAATAACACTATTAATGAAATAAATAATAACTAAATAACCCTCTCTGAGTTCTTCACAGAAAAAACAGGAAATAAATAATAACTAAATAACTCTCTCTGGGTTCTTCATAGAAAAAAAAGCCATGGAACATTAACTTTCTGTCGTGCCATGCACAATCTTAACAGATAAAAGTTCAGCTCAGTTGTCAGAGCAGAATCTCTCTGACACATATGAGCAGTCTCTTAAAGTTCTTGTGTTCCTTCCTTATAATCCTTTTGTAGGTTCCAGTAGGCTTGTAGACACCGCTGTTTGCAGCTCTCTCTCATCAACTTCCCTGTGAAAACCACAAAAGAAGCAGGTTGAGAAACTGAACTAAGTGATACAGCACCTACACAGCACAATACATTTCACTACCAGTATGGTTGTAAAGATGGATTTTATCCCAGTAGATTTTATTATGATTATATTTGTTTATGCTCAGAATGACTCATTCAAGTCAGAAAAGTGAGCTTACCTATGTATGTTCATCAGTGTGAACTGTGGGCCTGCATCTGGCTGGTGAGAAGTTGAATATCAGGTTCCATTCTAGTTACAGCCAGTCTCAAGCACTGATGCAAATGTTCATCTGTCAATCTTGATCTCATCGGGGGTTTTCAGCAGTTTCATGCGAGAAAAGGTTTTCTCGCAGATATACGTGCTGCCAAAAACTGTGGACATTTCCATTGCGTGTTTTTTGATGTTTGGATATGTGTCGTTTGGGAGGGCGGCATAGAAGTCAATGAGACTGTTGGGCTTGAATGCGTCTTTCAGAACATCACAGTTCTGTAACTCAGCCAACTCAAACTGATATGAAGGCTGGGCTTCATCAATGTCGGCAACAAAGGGGTTCTGAAAAAGACGGATTTCTTTTGCATGAACATGTAGTTCACTGAATCGCACACCGAACTCCGCCTTCAGCATTTCCAGTGCTTCCACGCACTTTTCAGCTGGGAACGGGACCGCTGGGTTCTCTGTCGACAGGTTTTGGGTAGCAGGAAGATGGACGAAGTTGAGCTTTTTCACTTGTTCCAAAAGCAGCGCTAATTTCACCTCAAATGCTTTTATGTGTGAATACATGTCGCAAATTAGTTTCCCCTCGCCTTGTAGCTGCAAGTTAAGGCTGTTAAGTATTTCTGTCACGTCTGTTAAAAATGCGAGGTGCCATTTCCATTCTGGGTCGATCAGCTCTGGGACCGTTTTGTCTTTTAAATGAAGAAATGCTTTAATTTCGGGTAGCAGCTCGTAAAAACGCCTCAAAACTCTGCCCCGGCTCAGCCATCGGACCTCTGTGTAGTACAGCACATCTCCGTGCGTAGACTCCAGTTCAGACAGGAATTCTTGGAACTGCCTGTGTTTAAGTCCCTTTGCTCTGATGAAGTTTATGCACGACACCACAACCTTCATTACAGAATCCCACTTCAACACTTTGCAGCACAGTGCTTGCTGGTGAATTAGGCAGTGGACTCATAGCGGGGCGGTGAGACCCCTTTTTTCCAACTCCCGGTTCATGCGTCCTATTAGACCGCGAGTTTCGCCCACCATGCTAGGAGCCCCGTCAGTCGTGATGCTAGCTAGCTTTGACCAGTCCAGGTCCAACTTCTCCATGGTTTTGCACACTTTGTCAAAAATATCCTCTCCCGTTGTAGTCCCTTTGAGACTTTGGAGGGCTGCCAGCTCCTCGCATATCTCAAAGTTTGCGCTAACTCCACGAATAAAAATGAGCAGTTGCGCTGTGTCTTGCACGTCCGTGCTCTCATCCAGTGCTAATGAAAAAAAGTCAAATTCTTTCGTCTTCTGCTGCAGCTGGGCATATACATTACTCCCGATTTCTTCAACGCGTCTGGTGATTGTACTCGCCGACAGACTTACGGCTTTAAATGCATCTTTCTTCTCGGGACACACCTCCTCCACGACAGCATCCATACATTTCTTAACAAACTTTCCGTCAGTGAAAGGCTTACCGCTTCTTGATATCAGTTTAGCAACCCGAAAGCTGGCCCGAACGGATGCCTGGTTCAGCTGAGCTTGGCGTACAAATGTATTCTGCTGAGATAGTAGTCCACTTTTTAGCTTTGAGAGTTTGTCTGCTCGTATTTGGCCTTGCAAGCTATCGTACTTGTCTTTGTGACGGGATTCATAGTGTCGGCGAAGATTGTATTCTTTGAATACCGCCACCGTCTCTTGACAGATGAGACAAACAGCCTTTTCTTTGCATTGAACAAAAAAAATTGTTTGTCCACTGCAGGTTAAATACCCTGCATTCTGAATCAATTTTTCTCTTACCTAACCTTTTCGCCATTATTCCGTTCTCTCTTTGACAGGGCCGGGCCTAGGATTTTTTTTCTGGAGGCCAAATAGGAAAAAAATTCGATAGCGTCTCTGGTATTGTTCAGAGGGCCGGGCCAAATGTGCTGACGGGCCGTATCCGGCCCGCGGGCCGTAGTTTGGTGACCACTGGTTTAGAGGAAAAAGGGGGAGGCTTGCAAGCCGAAGAACACTATCCCAACCATGAAGCGCGGGGGTGGCAGCATCATGTTGTGGGGGTGCTTTGCTGCAGGTGGGACTGGTGCACTTCACAAAATAGATGGCATCACGAGGGAGAAAAATTATGTGGATATATTGAAGCAACATCTCAAGACATCAGTCAGGAAGTTAAAACTTGGTCGCAAATGGGTCTTCCAAATGGACAATTACCTCAAGCATACTTCCAAAGTTGTGGCAAAATGGCTTAAGGACAACAAAGTCAAGGTATTGGAGTAGCCATCACAAAGCCCTGACCTCAATCCCATAGAACATTTGTGGGCAGAACATAAAAAAGTGTGTGCGAGCAAGAGGCCTACCAACCTGACTCAGTTACACCAGCTCTGACAAGAGGAATGGGCCAAGATTCACCCAACTTATTGTGGGAAGCTTGTGAAAAGCTACCTGAAATGTTTGACCCAAGTTAAACAATTTAAAGGCAATGCTACCACATATTAATTGAGTGTATGTAAACTTCTGACCCACTGGGAATGTGATGAAAGAAATCAAATCTGAAATAAATCATTCTCTCTACTATAATTCTGACATTTCACATTCTTAAAATAAAGTGGTGATCCTAACTGACCTAAGACAGGGAATTTTTACTAAGATTAAATGTCATGAATTGTGAAAAAATGAGTTTAAATGTATTTGGCTAAGTTGTATATAAACTTCCGTATTCAACTTTATGTGTAGGGTACAGAGATGAGGTCATGCAACTTATTGTGTGACTTGTTAAGCACATTTTTACTCCTGAACTTTTTAGGCGTTCTCATGACAAAGGTGTTAAATATTGATTAACTAAAGACATTTTAGCTTTTCATTTTCATTAATTTGTAAAAATGTCTAAACACTTTGAATTCATGGGACATCGTGTGTAGGCCAGTGAGCCAGTGTAGGCACATTTTTACCAGCCTGTCACATGTGCAACCAGGGGGGAAAAATCCTAGACCAACTTTACTCCACACACAGAGATGCATACAAAGCTCTCCCCCGCACTCCATTTGGCAAATCTGACCACAATTATATCCTCCTGATTCCTGCTTACAAGCAAAAAGTATAAAGCAAGAAGTACCAGTGACTCGCTCAATACGGAACTGGTCAGATGACGCGGATGCTACACTACAGTACTGTTTTGCTAGCACAGACTGGAATATGTTCCGGGATTCATCCAATGGCATTGAGGAATACACCACCTCAATCATTGGCTTCATCAATAAGTGCATCGATGACGTCGTCCCCACAGTGACTGTACATACATATCCCAATCAGAAGCCATGGATTACAGGCAACATCCGCATCGAGCTAAAGGCTGTTGCTGCCGCTTTCAAGGAGCGGGAGATGAATCCGGATGCTAATAAGAAATCCTGCTATGCCCTCCAACGACCATCAAACAAGCAAAGCGTCAATACAGGATTAAAATTGAATCCTACTACACTGGCTCTGATGCTCGTCGGATGTGGCAGGGCTTGAAAACTATTACGGACTACAAAGGGAAACCCAGACGCGTGCTGCCCAGTGACGCGAGCCAACCAGACGAGCTAAATTCCTTTTATGCTTGCTTCGAGGCAAGCAACACTGAAACATGCACGAGAGCACCAGCTGTTCTGGATGACTGTGTGATAATGCTCCTGACGGGCCACCACAAGGTGGTAAGAGCAGGCAACAATAAATCTGCCAAGCTGATCCTTAACACTGGGGCCCCTCAAGGGTGTGTACTTAGTCCCCTCCTGTATTCCCTGTTCACCCACGACTGCGTGGCCAAACACGACTCCAACACCAACATTGTTTGCTGACGACACAACAGTGGTAGGCCTGATCACCGACAACGACGAGACGGCCAAAAGGGAGGAGGTCAGAGAACTGGCAGTGTGGTGCCTCAGTGTGAGCAAGACAAAGGAGCTGATCATGGACTACAGGAGAAGGTGGGCCTAACAGGCACCCTTTAACATCGACGTGGCTGTAATAGAGCGGGTTGAGAGTTAAGTTCCTTGGTGTCCACATTACCAACAAACTATCATGGTCCAAACATACCAAGACAGTCGTGAAGAGGGCACGACAATACCTTTTCCCCCTCAGGAGACTGAAAAGATTTGGCATGGGCCCCCAGATCCTGTAAAGGTTCTACTACTGCACCATCGAGAGCATCCTGGCCGGTTGCATCACTGCCTGGTATGGCAACTGCTTGGCATCTGACCGTATGGCGCTACAGAGGGTATTGGTGGTGTCAGAGGAAAGCCCATAGAATTGTCAGAGACTCCAGTCACCCAAGTTATAGACTGTTTCTCTGCTACCACACGGCAAGCAGTACCGGAGCGCCAAGTACCGGTGCGCCAAGTCTAGGACCAAGAGGCTCCTCAACAGCTTCTACCCCCAAGCCATTAGACTGCTGAACAATTCATAAAAAACTGCCACCGTACAATTTACATTGACCCCGCTCTTGTACACTGCTGTTACTCACTGTTCGTTTGTTACCTATGCATAGTCACTTCGCCCCCACCTACATGTACAGATTACCCCAACTAGCCTGTACCTCTGCACACTGACTCGGTACCGGTTCCCCCTGTATATAGCCTCGTTATTCTTATTCTTATTGTGTTACTTTTTATTAATACTTTTTATTTTAGTCTACTTGGTAAATATTTTCTTCTTCTTGAACTGCACTGTTGGTTAAGGGCTTGTAAGTAAGCATTTCACGGTAAAGTCTACACTTGTTGTATTTGGCCCATGTGGCAAATAAAGTTTGATTTGATTTGACACACAATATCAATTTAATACATTTTAAATCCAGGCTGTAACACAACAAAATGTGGAAAATGTCAAGGGGTGAGAATACTTTCAGAAGGCACTATGGACATAGAGTAGGAAACGATAGGAATTATATTATGCTTCCTGTATGTAGTTAAAGGGAGCATTCAGACCAGCCTTACTTAATTGAGATTTCGTAAACTACATTACATGCATTAAAGAGATCAATGGAACACAGACCGTGGGGAACAGAATAAGGCTGATCTAACCAAGTGGATATTTGTCAATTACGTCATGATGTAGATCTACGTGTTCGAACATGCCCACAAGGTGGTCACTTTATTTAGATTTGGATATGTGTTTTCGCCACATAATATTAAGAAGTTGTCATTTTCGGGTTTAGATTGTTTTTGTTGCTAAATGCTATACTGTATATAAGATGGTAGCATTGGTAACGAAGATGGTAGCATTGGTAACGATGATATGAACATGTATTGGGATTGACATCCATACCAGCATTATACTCAGATTTTGACCCCAACCTAAGTGTGATATAAACATATAAACAATAGCCCAAATGTAGACTACATTTGACGGGCGGCAATGAGGAGATTCTTGATTCATACCCCATGAGGGGACGCATGTGTGGCGTTTCCATGGCATTTCCATTGTTTTGGTCAAGTTTGATTCATCTCTTCCACATGTATAAGAATGCTTCCGATTCTAGAATGTAAATGCTATTAATTCCAAAGCTGTTCTGAAGTCTTTAGTGACAGCGTGACTCATTGGAATGCTACAGAAAGATCTTGACCTTCATCCATTACACTCTGAATCACATACAGTCATTAGTATGCATCCCAAGTACCAGGAATATAATACAAGCTAAGCCAATTAATCTACTTATCTGGTGACCAGAATGGACATAATTTATGCCCTGAAAAGTAACTAAAGGAAACATGAGGGAACCAAATGTTTGTCCATTTTAAAATAATCTGTTTGGACTCACACATGTAATTAAAAAAAAGAAAAACCGTCCAAAGTGATGCAAATATGGCAGATGGTTTGGAAAAAGATCAGGATAGTCAGTGCAATCTGGACAGAGCAGAAATCCTGATCAAAGCCCTCTTTGTAACGTCAGGTTAAGCAACAGTCACATCCATAACCCAGGACAGCTGTTTATTACGGAGGGGATTTGGTTTATGGGACAAGCACTCATATTTCATCTGGATTTATTCCATGTCAGTTTTTAAAAAATGGATTGCGCTAAATCCACTCAGTTTAGCTGCTAAATCATTTCAATTATTATGCAACTACTTCTCAGCAGAGGTCGCTTGTGACGGAGGGATTCTGAGTGTTCAGAAAGATCTATCATTACAACCAACCACACCTTCAACCGACCTTCAGATTTAATACTTAAGGCAGATAAAGAGAGTACAGTATTGTCTTTCACTGCCACTGTGTCAGCCACAATTCTATTGGAATGGAGACATTTGATCTAAATCGATTACAGAGGATTGCTGCTATTTCCAATGTTTTGTGACAGTTATAGAAATCCCACATTTCATATATAGTCTAAGTAGCTACAGCACTACCAACTCAGGATCCTATCTTCTATCACTTGGTATTTGGCTGCAGGGGGAACATTGTCTTTGTCTGGGAGCAGAAGCATCCAACAGATTTCTCTAGTTTACTAGTTTGGCTTTCTCTGTGCATCTCCAGCAGACTGGTCTGGTCTACTGCCTACCCCATGGACCAACCCAAAGGGGGCCAGCCACACAGACAGACTAGACTCCAGGGCCCGGACTCACAAAAGCTTCTTGAGAAGAAATTCATTTTAAGTGCCATTTTTTCCTTAACTTTATAAGAAGAAACGTACGAAATGTTGCTATTCCTCAATACATTCTGCCATGTCCTGGTTGCTAAAATTCTAATAGTTTGCAGAATTTCAATTTATGTGACAAAACGAGGAAATATAGTGTAGAGAATCATTGTTTCATCTACACCGTTGTGAAACATATTTTACATAACCAGAAATATTGTATTTTCAGTTGTTTGAATCTGTTGTTCAAAACTGAAAGCAAAAGACACAAAAACTAAACTTAAATACTGGAAGCATAGAATTTACGCACATAGAACAGCTATACGGCTTCTTAGACTTGCGTTCAATGAGAATGAGAATAACTACATTTCTATGTGAATTTTGTCAGGTCGCCCAAAAAGTTACATATTCCAGCTTTAAGTTTCTTCCTATTTTTCTGCCTAATAAAATAGTTATTGAAAATAAAGTTATTGGATTTCTTCTTGGAAATGTTAAAAATTCCAAGATAGCTGAACCCTTGTCTTCAACTAATGGAAGTGAGAAAATAATCTCATGAAAGCTATTGAACATGTTTAATTAGCTCACAAACATCTGAAAGTTTCAATATTGATTGTTTTAAACCCCCCACAAAAAATGTCAACCAGTAATCTCAATAAGAAATATGCTCCCTTAAGCGAAAAAGTACATTTTGTGTGCACTACATCATCAGAATAGTCCCCTCTCTCTCTCTCTCTCTCTCTCTCTCTCTCTCTCTCTCTCTCTCTCTCTCTCTCAGTTCTCTCCCTCTCTCTCTGTTCTCTCCCTCTCTCTCTGTTCTCTCCCTCTCTGTTTTCTCCCTCCCTCACTTTCTCATTCCTTCCCTTCCCCTCCCCTCTCTATCCCTCCCACATTTTTTTTTATGAGTATTGCAAAAGCAAATACACAGGGAGATCATTCCAATTAGTGAACCGGAGGCCATCCAGCACCTTCATCTGTATTTCACAGGCCTGCTCCTCTAATTACACACAAATATTCACTCTAAAGGGCCCCTTTACCAGACATCCTCATGTTCACACAAACCACAATTAAACCCAGTAAAGAATAGAATATTAAAAGAAAGGGAGCTGGTCACCCACTCCTTTTCTAGCAATTGGTTGAAAAGTTGAGCTATCAGTATCAGAGGTATTGTTAACAGCCAACAATTACTCAAGAAGGCTAAGAATAGATTGGCTATTTGCTGTTAATATAATTTACTTCAAAGATGGTAAATTAGTTCAATGGGAAAATATATACAGCACATAGCCAAACATTTAACTTAAAGGGGAACATGAGAAAAATACTTAAGAAGACTGCTTGTTACAGTTTAATTGAAGTTTTTTTTGGACACTCTAATAAATGGTATACGGTATGTATTCAAGTCAAATAAAGCAATGATACCCAATGACCTGTTGAGGATAGGTGAACTGTAGTAACATACAATAATGGTGATAAATGCAATGCAGAAAATAGCAAATATGATGCAGTATGAATTACTTTCAGTGTTAATCAACAATCCTCCAGCACACAGGCTTCCCAGTCCTCTAGTCCTGTCATAATGGTATAGTTACCGAACGGAACACTTGTGTGTAGTGATGTCACACAGAGAGTGGTGCTGGGTCATAAATAACCATAAGGTGAACACGTAGAGAACGAGGTTAGACAGGCAGATTCATGTGAATAAAGAACCCTACGTATCAGCCATAAAAACTAGTTTGGTTTTCATAGAGCCTTTAATGCAGAGAAAGGCCCATCAATAGATATTGGCTGTAAATGCTGTGTGTGACCAGGTTGTGGAGTTACTGCTATGCTATGTGGAAGTAAATACCTACAACATGTCTACAATGTGTCTACAATGTGCTCCAATAACACTATGATATTAAAATAATGATCAGTTTATCCTTAGGTCTGTGTATTTCTTAGAATGTACTATATTAAAGCCTCAGTTCTAACTGTGCCTTTTATTTCATCTGAAGGGCATCATTACCAGGTGAGCCTTATTCCCTGATCGATAGCTAGCTGCTCCTATGATGCTAACAACCCGTTCATAACCCATTCACAGGCTCTGATGTTTGAGACGGTTGCTTTTCTATGGGCCTCTTATTTCTAGTCAGAATTGTAATTACATCAACGTGACATCACTAGGAAAAGCCACATGGAACACATGTAGCTACCCAGTGGACAAGACTGGTGGACATTATGTAATTACAATCAGATTACAACGGTATTAAACTGGTTATTATGACATCAGCTTTGCCCACTGGGTAGTAAGTACCATGTCATCTACTTTTTCTATACAGGATCAGTGGGGTGCTTCTGAATGTTAGTATGAGAATGGATGAAGGTTTTGTCATTTGACAGGTGACTCACTTAGAAAAGGTCAGAATTGTAACAATACAATAATTACACCTCTTGTAGTTATAATAAAACCCAAGGAAAATATGTGATGAGGCAAGAGGACAGAACACAGAGAGAGAGAATCCCTCACATCCCTCAACTAATCCTATTAGGAGATATTGCGAGGCAGATTAGGATTTTCAGAATGTATAATCTATTTCACACAACTAAACACTTCAAAGATTGTGGAAAACACAAAATTGTAATTTTAGTCACCAGTTATAAGTGTATGAGAAAAATAATCTCCAGGACTCCTTGATCTATACTTCAGAGGAGAATACAAAATTCTGTCATTTCTTTATGCTTTTCAATTACAAATTAAGAAACAATGCTTATAATCAGTTTCATAGATCATTTACAGAGAAATATATATATATATTGTTTTAAAAAATGCAGTTAAAAAAAAAGTATTCTCTTCCGAATCTTGTTTTAAAAGAAATGCAGTTTTATGAGCTCAATATTTCTACATAACCATTTCCATTCTGCAGTATTACATAAAAGTAAAGCCCAAGCACGGATAGGAGCTCTTATTATACAACTTATGTAATACAACTAATTATAAATCAGCTAAATACAATTTGAGGGCAACTCAAAGTGAAAAGAAGAGAGGGAGAATCTTATCTCAGGGGTAAAGCCAGAGGAATATAGATGTAGTTAATGTGGAATGAGTGTAGGGGCGGAACCCTTTCAGTACTACAGCCTAGCACAGAACAGAACAGAACCCCTCAGACGTTCCCATTAACCATAAAAGCCCAACACACTGCGTTCAGCTCACTATCTAATACAGTATATGGCACCATACGACAAGTTCTCAAAGGAAAACTTCTTAGTAATGCCCAGCACATTGCTATCTCTGTGACTCTGCATGACAGGCATTCAGTGTATAGGTGTAACGTGATCAGTGTGCTGCTAACAGCTAAGCTTCCTCCACTGTCCGACTGCCCCATACTGTAGCTTTCTATCTCAAAGGAGCCTATAACCTCTGGGAAAGCCTGGCACACTGATTTTATCTCGCTATCTATGTGACCCCACAAGACAAGTACTTCTAAGAACCAACAACTCTAGTGATGGTCCATACCTGCATGTAAGGAAGAACATTGTAACCTACAAAAAAAGTCAAATGGGACTTCTATGCATGGGTGCATATGGAGTGCATAACTTATCCTGTAAAGACATGTTTTCAGGTTTACAGCAATCAAATACATTACTTAAAACACTTCTAAAACACTTTGAAACCCACTGATCACAAGCGAGCCTGTTTCTGGAAGGCTGCAGTGCAGACTCAAAGCGAGAGAACGAAGGAGGAAGGGGTGAGGGGAGTAGTATGGCTTCTGACTGGAAAATCACGTGGCCCATCTTATCTCACCACCCACCCTCACCATCATTACAGAGGCTCCATTTCTGATGATACCCCCCGCCCAAGGGCGCAACGCAATGCCACACTGATCAGCCTTTTAAAAGCCCTTGCTGGCTGGCATGATTTTACTTTCCTGCAGACCTACAGATGAAGGATCTTAATTTGATCACTTTAGTTGCTTTGTGATGTACATAAATTCACTGAAAACCCATTACTATTACACGGTTAAAAATAACAGTATTGCACTTTTCATGTAGCTAACTTTTGGATAGCTAATAGCCTAACCACCAATCAAGCTACATTATAGATTAAACGTCCTGTGCTGCAATATTATATATATATATATATATATATATATATATATATATATATATATATATATATACCTAGGTCAAATTAAGGTCCTACATCTGTATCAATAAGTGCCATGGCAGGCCACAAATCGAAAGAAAAGCCACAACTTGTTTTCTTGCAGCTTTTCCCGGCCTTTGCTGTTGGAGCCATGTCTCCCTCCGCTTTGAAGTCGGAGCCACTGGCAATGTCTCAAGCGCTGCTGCCATCAAGCGAGCGCCTCTTCATTAAATCCTCGAGCTGCTTCTAATTACTCAGTTCGATGGAGGCGCCTGGCTGGGTAGAGAACAATGTGCATGACACAAACGCCAAACACCATGGAGGAAGATACCGACCAGTGACCACAGAAGATATAGAACGTGCTACATTTCAATACAATTCACCAAATAACATGTAGTGCATGATCAACATTCATTAGAAAAATTGGCATCTCATAGCTATAGAGCTCATGGAGAGTCTTGAAGGTCGGATTACAGAAATAGCTTTTCAGACCATTCAAGTTCAAATTCATGACTGCTGCTAGGTGGGCCACTATACACAAAGTAGTCTGTCTAATTAATGCAACAGTGTGATTTTACCTGCCTGATGTCAGAACCATGGCTGACTGAATGTTTCCCAGCAAGTTTGCTGAGCTTCAGCGGTGAATTCTGGGATGGATCTGAGCCTTACACCCTGAAACTCTCAGTTCCCCTGTCTCCCAGACACTATTTATAACTTGTAACCATAACAACTGCTGTATTCCTTGGTTAATCTGACAGAATTCCTGTCACTATGTGTCTTTTGTTCCTGTGAGAACAAGCTCACCTTGTTACATATTTACAGAGTGTTGTCAAAGAGACAACGAGAAGGAAGCAATCATTTGTTAAATATAATTATACTTAATACAAGAAAAACTCTTAGCAGGATTCCACAACATTGTAATATTTGTTTTTAAGACAAGCATCCTTATCAAGAGGCTTCCATGAAATCACGTGTACAAACCTTCTGTAATGATGGGGTGGTGAGTAGGAAGCAGGTGTAGGTGAAACGTTTTAGTAAAACAACAAAACCAAGAACACGACACGAACATAAGGCAGTACACCGAGACACAATAACAATACCAACTGGTAAGTGAACATGGGAGAGTGACATAAAGGGGAGGAAATTATGAAGGTAATGGAGTCCAGGTGTGAATCATAATGATTCATGATTCATCATAATGAATCCAGATACTGGAGCTGACCCCCACAATGTCGGGAGTCCAATAGGGATCTGACTGCGTACGCTGGGCCCCCCTTGATGTCCGGGGGGTGGGGGACAGCATCAGCTAGGGGACCAGGAACCACCAACCTGAGAAGGGAGACATGAAAAGAGGGTGAGATACAGTAGTGACTGGGTAATTGTATCCTGTAACCTCACTGACGGAGAACCTTGAATGGCCCCACAAACCGGGGGCTCAGTTTCTTGCAGGGCAGGTGGAGTGGGATGTTCCTGGTAGAGCCAGACAACTTCCCCAGGATGGACACAGAGGTCTCACTGCGGTGACGGTCTGGCTGTTACTTCTGATGGAACCACTCATCTACCACAGGAGCCGCAGTCTGGCCCAGGGTCCACGGGGCAAGGGCCGGCTGGAAACCCAAAACCCACTGGAAAGGGATCAACCCAGTGGAGGAGTGAGGTAGAGAGTTCTGGGCGTACTCTGCCCAATGAAGGAAACGTGCCCATTCACCCTGCCAGTCCTGACAGGGATTCCTCAGGAACCTCCCTAGCTCCTGATTCATCCTTTCCACCTGCTCTGAGGCCGATAACCAGATGGGAGGCTAACCGTGACGCCGAGTTTCTCCAAGGCGGCCCTCCATACTCAGGATGTGAATTGGGGGCCACGGTCTGAGACGATGTCCTCCGGAAGGCCATAATGCTGGAAGGCCTGCTGGAAGAGTGCCTCAGCGACCTGGAGAGCAGTGGGAAGAATCGACATGTCTTGGAAAATATATCCACTACCACCAGAATGGTGGTGAAACCATCAGAAGGGGGAAGATCAGTAACAAAGTCAATGGACAGATGGGACCAAGGTTGCTGAGGCATGGAGAGTTGCAGGAGCTTCCCTGCTGGAGCATTCTGGGGGGAACTTGGTTTGAGGAGGCACAGAACAGGATTTGACATCCTGCACCAAGCTGGGCCACCAGTATTTCTCAGTGATGGAATGGATGGTGCGAGTAATACGTGGATGTCCAGCGATGACAGCTGTGTGCCCAGGTCAGTAGCCGATCCCTTATCCCTGTGGGAACGTAGATGTGTGTGCCCAGGTCAGTAGCCAATCCCTTATCCCTGTGGGAACATAGATGTGTGTGCCCAGGTCAGTAGCGAATCCCGTATCCCTGTGGGAACGTAGATGTGTGTGCCCAGGTCAGCAGCCAATCCTTATCCCTGTGGGAACATAGATGTGTCTGCCCAGGTCAGTAGCCAATCCCTTATCCCTGTGGGAACATAGATGTGTGTGCCCAGGTCAGTAGCCAATCCCTTATCCCTGTGGGAACGTAGATGTGTGTGCCCAGGTCAGCAACCAATCCCTTATCCCTGTGGGAACGTAGATGTGTGTGCCCAGGTCAGTAGCCAATCCCTTATCCCTGTGGGAACATAGATGTAAGTGCCCAGGTCAGTAGCCAATCCCTTATCCCTGTGGGAACGTAGATGTGTGTGCCCAGGTCAGTAGCCAATCCCTCATCCCTGTGGGAACATAGATGTGTGTGCCCAGGTCAGCAGCCAATCCCTTATCCCTGTGGGAACGTAGATGTGTGTGCCCAGGTCAGTAGCCAATCCCTCATCCCTGTGGGAACGTAGACGTGTGTGCCCAGGTCAGCAGCCAATCCCTTATCGCTGTGGGAATGTAGATGTGTGTGCCCAGGTCAGTAGCCAATCCCTTATCGCTGTGGGAACGTAGATGTGTGTGCCCAGGTCAGTAGCCAATCCCTTATCCCTGTGGGAACGTAGATGTGTGTGCCCAGGTCAGTAGCCAATCCCTTATCCCTGTGGCAACGTAGATGTGTGTGCCCAGGTCAGTAGCCAATCCCTTATCCCAGTGGGAACGTAGATGTGTGTGCCCAGGTCAGCATGCGATCCCTTATCCCTGTGGGTACGTAGATGTGTGTGCCCAGGTCAGTAGCCAATCCCTTATCCCTGTGGGAACGTAGATGTGTGTGCCCAGGTCAGTAGCCAATCCCTTATCCCTGTGGGAACGTAGATGCGTGTGCCCAGGTCAGTAGCCAATCCCTTATTCCTGTGGGAACGTAGATGCGTGTGCCCAGGTCAGTAGCCAATCCCTTATCCCTGTGGGAACGTAGATGTGTGTTCCCAGGTCAGTTGCCGATCCCTTATCCCCATGGGAACGTAGATGTGTGTGCCCAGGTCAGTAGCCAATCCCTTATCCCTGTGGGAACGTAGATGTGTGTGCCCAGGTCAGTAGCCAATCCCTCATCCCTGTGGGAACATAGATGTGTGTGCCCAGGTCAGCAGCCAATCCCTTATACCTGTGGGAACGTAGATGTGTGTGCTCAGGTCAGTAGCCAATCCCTTATCCCTGTGGGAACGTAGATGTGTGTGCCCAGGTCAGTAGCCAATCCCTTATCCCTGTGGGAATGTAGATGTGCATGGGAGGACAAGTCCGGGGTGCAGGCTCCCTCTCTAGAGCATGGCGGATGTCCGCATCTACGTCCCAAACCACTGGACCCACAACTCGGGAGGATGGCATTATGGGTGCCCTCTGGATAGGAGCCTCTCCCGAATCAAAGATACAGGACAGGGCATCGGCCTTGATGTTCTTAGAACCTGGGCGATAGGTCAGCGTGAAGTCGAACCTGCTGAAGAAGAGGGCCCACCTGGCTTGGAGCGGATTCAGTCTCCTCGCTGTCTGTATGTTCTCAAGGTTCTGATGGTCGATGAGGATGACGAATGGTTCCTTGGCACCCTCCAACCAGTGTCTCCACTCCTTTAATGCCAACTTCACCGCCAAGAGCTCCCTGATGTCGTAATTCCTCTCTGCAGCGGACAGTTTCTTGGAGAAGAAAGCACACAGATACAATTTTAGTGGGCCCCCCTGTCTTTGTGACAAAACTGCCCCACACCCACCTCCGATGCGTCTACCTAAACAACAAAAGGTAGCGTGGAATCTGGGTGTTTTAGCAAGGGGGCGGAGATGAAAGCCCCTTGAGGAGACAAAAGGCCCCGTCACCTGCTGGAGACCAAACCAATCTATGAGGCCCACCCGTGAGGAGGGAGGTGAGAGGGGTGGCGGCGAAGGCACTGAAGTTCCTGATGAAGCGGCTGTAAAAGTTGTCAAACCCCAAAAAACGTTGTAACCCAATGATGGTGGTTGGGACTGGCCATGACCTTACCACATCTATCTTCTTGTCCTCCATCCTCACTCCCTGCTGGCTGATTTAGTAGCCCAAGAAGGAGACAGTCCTCTGGTGGAATTGACACTTCTCCGCTTTGACGAACAGGTGGTTAGCCAAGAGGCGTTCCTGTGATCCTCCAGGTTGGTCGAAAAGATCAGGACGTCATCAATGTATACAATCACCTGCGAGCATGTCCTTGCACACCTCGAACACTGACGGAGCATTGGCTAAGCCAAAGGACATAAACCAAGTACTCGTAGTGACCAGACATCGTGCTGAACGCCGTCTTCCACTCATCCCCCTTCCGGATGTGAATGAGACTGTAGGCACTCCGGAGGTCCAGGTTGGTGAAGAACAGGGCCCAGCAGAGCTGCTCGATGGCACCAGCGGGAGAGGGTACCGATACTTTGTGGTGATGTCATTGAGTCCACGGTAATCGATACAAGGGTGTAGTCCTCCCTCCTTCTTGGCCACGAAGAAGAAACCAGCTGACACAGGGGATGTGGACCTACGGATGAAACCCTGTTGGAGTCCTCCATGTCCTGGGTCTCAGCCACCGACAGAGTAGATGCTTCTGCGGGGAGGTGTAGCACCAGAGAACAGAACAATGGTCAGTCCCAGGGGCGATGAGGAGGGAGACAGGTAGCACAGGTTTTGGAAAATACCTCCCTTAGATCCTGATATTCCTCCGGGATATTGGGCTGGAGGGCAACCACAGGAGTCTCAACCGACGTGGAACTGACGTGGAACTACAGGGGACAGGAAAGCAGGTCTTCTGGCATTCAGGTGACCAGACAGTGATTCTCATCCTTGACCATGAGATGGTAGGGTTATGGCACAAAAGCCAAGGTAGACAGAAGATGATCTTGTGAACTGGTGCACTGGTGATGAAGAAGGAGATGTTTTCCTGGTGATTGGGCTCCACGGTGAGGGTGAGTAGTTGGGTGATGTGTGTGATGGTTCTGGATTGTAGAGGCCGACAGTCGAGACCTTGAACAGGGAAAGGAGAGGAGAGCGGGTAGGTAGTAATATTGAGAGAGGAGGCAAAGGTCTGATTCCTGCACCGGAATCCACTAAAGCTGTAGACACAGGGCATGAGGGACAGTCAGCCAGAATGATGGGTACTAAAAATAGTTTAACAGGAAGAGCAGGGTGGGGGTGGAAATTATGAAGGTAATGGAGTCCAGGTGTGAATCATAATTATTCACACCTGCACGTAATGATGAGTGCCAGGTGTGCATAATGATGACTCCCAGGACTGGTGGTTATTCTGGTGACGTTGTACTCCGGAGGGAAGGAGCAGGCGTGACACCTTCAGTAGAAAGGTTTTTATTCTGCACGATGAATTAAACAACTGGGCTATAGGGTGGATGGGAAAGTAATAGTAGAATGCACAATTTTCCATTTTAAAATGTGTAGTACATGTGCAGTTTTCCTCTTCTTATGTCAGTCACTGAAATACCTTAGTTTGAGCTATTAATAACCTGTCATACATTTCCTGTAGATAAACTATCATATGTCAGCTAACGTTTTTTAGCTAGGTAAGTACAGATGTAGGATCTTAATTTGATCACCCTGTTGCAGGAAAAGTAAAACTTGTAGTGCTCCTGAAGGCTCCTGAAGTTTGTAATTTACACTTTGACATTTCAGACTTGAATGTAATGCCTACAAAAATGTAAATGAATTATCATCCACATTTTCTGTTGCACCAGGATTATTTTCCTGCTGTATCAAACTGGCTCAAATTAAGATCCTACATTAACTAGCTATCTAAACCTTGTAGTTCGCACGGACAGATTTGTTTTTATTTTTTTAACTAGACAAGTCAAATAAATTCTTATTTACAATGACGGCCTAAGAACAGTGGGTTAACTGCCTTCTTCAGGGGCAGAATGACAGATTTGTACCTTGTCAGCTCGGGGATTCGATTTAGCAACCTTTCCGGTTACTGGCCCAATACTCTAACCACTGTCGCCCCAATTATGTGACCAGGTGCTTTTTATTTTGTGGTAATGTTCAAGAGCATGTTGTGTCTCAAAGATGGCGGGCAAAACACATAAACCTCAGAAGAACAGGGTCTATGCTATAACATATGAGAATATGCAAAAAATCTGAGTTTTTAGATAATTGAAGTTTGAGGTTAAATTTAAAAAATGTTTTACTAAAAAACATTTCAAGAAATTATTAAATAGTTTGACAACCCTGTTGGTAAGCTTTAAATGATATGTTTCCAGTATTGAAGACATGGATGTCTCATGGTATGGTGGAGTATGCAAAATAGGTCAAAATTGAGCACCTTTATCTTGAATGTTTTGGCATTCAGGTCCAAAAAGTCCCTTTCTGAGCAATTCTACAATGGGCAAATATGTATGGAAGGTTTTGTTCAAATTGAACGGGGTGCTGTCAAAAAGTGGTTGAATTCAAATGGATTTACTCTCCTATCTGGAGTAGGGCCAAAACGCTTACAGCCGACAAGGGGTTACGGCATTGTTTGACACCTTCCAGACCATCTCCCATCCCAACTTTCTTTAGTGAGGCCTACAGTAAATGCTCCCTGAGGAACCAATCCTCTGGTCACACTTCCCTGAACTTGACCTAAAGCATACTGGGATAAAAATCATACACTTCCTTGTCCAATCACACAGCCTCATTCCAACTTGGTTCTGATCTGATATTTGTACAACGCAGGAGTGTTAATCCTTCTGTGGAGAGTTTAGGGGACCAAAACAATTTATTCTTCAGCCAATGAGATTAATCAAATCTAAATGAACAAATACAACATATATTTGTGTTACAACAGAGCGGGATTAAAAATGATTATCGAAATCCTATTATTTATATATTTTCTCTTGACCTTGTTAAAATGCAATTTGGAGCGCCTTAAAAGATTGACAAGATGAGTCACATACGAGTGCTTAGTAGAAAGACATGGTAGAGCATAATGGTCCATTGAGAGTGAAGGACATGAGGATGTTGTCCTGAAAATAACTTTCCAATCCCTTTCAATGGCTTTTCAATATTGTGTGACTATTTAAAAAGTACTCTTACAGAGTCTTGTGTACAACATCCTGTTTTCCTCCTTAATAATGAACTACCACGCAATGTCAAATGAATTTTTATTTGTATTGTGCATTTCCGAAAGCTATTGCCTGGGAAGGAGAGACCAATGTGAGTTATTCATTAACATACACATGCTTTGTCCTTCCATCTCCCTGGTGATCTAAACAGCAGTGGACAACTTTCACTAAATTCACAAGGCCTTTATTTAATAAGAGCAAAAATCCCTCCAAGGCCACCTGGGCTGTCCAGCGGAGGGGAAGATGAGAGGATAGGTCTATGGTGGGTTAGCCTCTCTACCCTTAGGTATGGAGAAAGGATAGAGGATAGCTCTATGGTGAGTTAGCCTCTCTACCCTTAGGTATGGA
This sequence comes from Oncorhynchus nerka, assembly GCF_034236695.1. Lineage (NCBI taxonomy): Eukaryota > Metazoa > Chordata > Actinopteri > Salmoniformes > Salmonidae > Oncorhynchus > Oncorhynchus nerka. Next base: position 77,941,006 of record NC_088422.1, read on the forward strand.
GAAAGGAGAGAGGATAGCTCTATGGTGGGTTAGCCTCTCTACCCTTAGGTATGGAGAAAGGATAGAGGATAGCTCTATGGTGAGTTAGCCTCTCTACCCTTAGGCATGGAGAAAGGAGAGAGGATAGCTCTATGGTGAGTTAGCCTCTCTACCCTTAGGCATGGAGAAAGGATAGAGGATAGCTCTATGGTGAGTTAGCCTCTCTACCCTTAGGCATGGAGAAAGGAGAGAGGATAGCTCTATGGTGAGTTAGCCTCTCTACCCTTAGGCATGGAGAAAGGATAGAGGATAGCTCTATGGTGAGTTAGCCTCTCTACCCTTATGCATGGAGAAAGGAGAGAGGATAGCTCTATGGTGAGTTAGCCTCTCTACCCTTATGCATGGAGAAAGGAGAGAGGATAGCTCTATGGTGGGTTAGCCTCTCTACCCTTAAGCATGGAGAAAGGAGAGAGGATAGCTCTATGGTGAGTTAGCCTCTCTACCCTTAGGCATGGAGAAAGGAGAGAGGATAGCTCTATGGTGAGTTAGCCTCTCTACCCTTAAGCATGGAGAAAGGAGAGAGGATAGCTCTATGGTGAGTTAGCCTCTCTACCCTTAGGCATGGAGAAAGGAGAGAGGATAGCTCTATGGTGAGTTAGCCTCTCTACCCTTAAGCATGGAGAAAGGAGAGAGGATAGCTCTATGGTGAGTTAGCCTCTCTACCCTTAGGCATGGAGAAAGGAGAGAGGATAGCTCTATGGTGAGTTAGCCTCTCTACCCTTAAGCATGGAGAAAGGAGAGAGGATAGCTCTATGGTGAGTTAGCCTCTCTACCCTTAGGCATGGAGAAAAGAGAGAGGATAGCTCTATGGTGAGTTAGCCTCTCTACCCTTAAGCATTGAGAAAGGACAGAGGATAGCTCTATGGTGAGTTAGCCTCTCTACCCTTAAGCATGGAGAAAGGACAGAGGATAGATCTATGGTGGGTTAGCCTCTCTACCCTTAGGCATGGAGAAAGGAGAGAGGATAGCTCTATGGTGAGTTAGCCTCTCTACCCTTAGGCATGGAGAAAGGAGAGAGGATAGCTCTATGGTGAGTTAGCCTCTCTACCCTTAAGCATGGAGAAAGGACAGAGGATAGCTCTATGGTGAGTTAGCCTCTCTACCCTTAGGCATGGAGAAAGGAGAGAGGATAGCTCTATGGTGAGTTAGCCTCTCTACCCTTAAGCATGGAGAAAGGAGAGAGGATAGCTCTATGGTGAGTTAGCCTCTCTACCCTTAGGCATGGAGAAAGGAGAGAGGATAGCTCTATGGTGAGTTAGCCTCTCTACCCTTAAGCATGGAGAAAGGAGAGAGGATAGCTCTATGGTGAGTTAGCCTCTCTACCCTTAGGCATGGAGAAAGGACAGAGGATAGCTCTATGGTGAGTTAGCCTCTCTACCCTTAAGCATGGAGAAAGGAGAGAGGATAGCTCTATGGTGAGTTAGCCTCTCTACCCTTAGGCATGGAGAAAAGAGAGAGGATAGCTCTATGGTGAGTTAGCCTCTCTACCCTTAAGCATGGAGAAAGGACAGAGGATAGCTCTATGGTGGGTTAGCCTCTCTACCCTTAGGCATGGAGAAAGGAGAGAGGATAGCTCTATGGTGAGTTAGCCTCTCTACCCTTAGGCATGGAGAAAGGACAGAGGATAGCTCTATGGTGAGTTAGCCTCTCTACCCTTAGGCATGGAGAAAGGAGAGAGGATAGCTCTATGGTGAGTTAGCCTCTCTACCCTTAGGCATGGAGAAAGGAGAGAGGGTAGCTCTATGGTGAGTTAGCCTCTCTACCCTTAGGCATGGAGAAAGGAGAGAGGATAGCTCTATGGTGAGTTAGCCTCTCTACCCTTAGGCATGGAGAAAGGATAGAGGATAGCTCTATGGTGAGTTAGCCTCTCTACCCTTATGCATGGAGAAAGGAGAGAGGATAGCTCTATGGTGGGTTAGCCTCTCTACCCTTAGGCATGGAGAAAGGAGAGAGGATAGCTCTATGGTGAGTTAGCCTCTCTACCCTTATGCATGGAGAAAGGAGAGAGGATAGCTCTATGGTGAGTTAGCCTCTCTACCCTTATGCATGGAGAAAGGAGAGAGGATAGCTCTATGGTGGGTTAGCCTCTCTACCCTTAAGCATGGAGAAAGGAGAGAGGATAGCTCTATGGTGAGTTAGCCTCTCTACCCTTAGGCATGGAGAAAGGAGAGAGGATAGCTCTATGGTGAGTTAGCCTCTCTACCCTTAGGCATGGAGAAAGGAGAGAGGATAGCTCTATGGTGAGTTAGCCTCTCTACCCTTAGGCATGGAGAAAGGAGAGAGGATAGCTCTATGGTGAGTTAGCCTCTTTACCCTTAAGCATGGAGAAAGGAGAGAGGATAGCTCTATGGTGAGTTAGCCTCTCTACCCTTAAGCATGGAGAAAGGACAGAGGATAGCTCTATGGGGAGTTAGCCTCTCTACCCTTAGGCATGGAGAAAGGAGAGAGGATAGCTCTATGGTGAGTTAGCCTCTCTACCCTTAAGCATTGAGAAAGGACAGAGGATAGCTCTATGGTGAGTTAGCCTCTCTACCCTTAAGCATGGAGAAAGGACAGAGGATAGATCTATGGTGGGTTAGCCTCTCTACCCTTAAGCATGGAGAAAGGACAGAGGATAGCTATATGGTGGGTTAGCCTCTCTACCCTTAATCATGGAGAAAGGAGAGAGGATAGCTCTATGGTGAGTTAGCCTCTCTACCCTTAGGCATGGAGAAAGGAGAGAGGATAGCTCTATGGTGAGTTAGCCTCTCTACCCTTAGGTATGGAGAAAGGATAGAGGATAGCTCTATGGTGAGTTAGCCTCTCTACCCTTAAGCATTGAGAAAGGACAGAGGATAGCTCTATGGTGAGTTAGCCTCTCTACCCTTAAGCATGGAGAAAGGACAGAGGATAGATCTATGGTGGGTTAGCCTCTACCCTTAAGCATGGAGAAAGGACAGAGGATAGCTATATGGTGGGTTAGCCTCTCTACCCTTATGCATGGAGAAAGGAGAGAGGATAGCTCTATGGTGAGTTAGCCTCTCTACCCTTAGGCATGGAGAAAGGAGAGAGGATAGCTCTATGGTGAGTTAGCCTCTCTACCCTTAGGCATGGAGAAAGGAGAGAGGATAGCTCTATGGTGAGTTAGCCTCTCTACCCTTAAGCATGGAGAAAGGACAGAGGATAGCTCTATGGGGAGTTAGCCTCTCTACCCTTAGGCATGGAGAAAGGAGAGGATAGCTCTATGGTGAGTTAGCCTCTCTACCCTTAAGCATTGAGAAAGGACAGAGGATAGCTCTATGGTGAGTTAGCCTCTCTACCCTTAAGCATGGAGAAAGGACAGAGGATAGATCTATGGTGGGTTAGCCTCTCTACCCTTAAGCATGGAGAAAGGACAGAGGATAGCTATATGGTGGGTTAGCCTCTCTACCCTTAAGCATGGAGAAAGGACAGAGGATAGCTCTATGGGGAGTTAGCCTCTCTACCCTTAGGCATGGAGAAAGGAGAGAGGATAGCTCTATGGTGAGTTAGCCTCTCTACCCTTAAGCATTGAGAAAGGACAGAGGATAGCTCTATGGTGAGTTAGCCTCTCTACCCTTAAGCATGGAGAAAGGACAGAGGATAGATCTATGGTGGGTTAGCCTCTCTACCCTTAAGCATGGAGAAAGGACAGAGGATAGCTCTATGGTGAGTTAGCCTCTCTACCCTTAAGCATGGAGAAAGGAGAGAGGATAGCTCTATGGTGAGTTAGCCTCTCTACCCTTAGGCATGGAGAAAGGAGAGAGGATAGCTCTATGGTGAGTTAGCCTCTCTACCCTTAAGCATGGAGAAAGGACAGAGGATAGCTCTATGGTGAGTTAGCCTCTCTACCCTTAGGCATGGAGAAAGGAGAGAGGATAGCTCTATGGTGAGTTAGCCTCTCTACCCTTAAGCATGGAGAAAGGAGAGAGGATAGCTCTATGGTGAGTTAGCCTCTCTACCCTTAAGCATGGAGAAAGGACAGAGGATAGCTCTATGGTGGGTTAGCCTCTCTACCCTTAGGCATGGAGAAAGGAGAGAGGATAGCTCTATGGTGAGTTAGCCTCTCTACCCTTAGGCATGGAGAAAGGACAGAGGATAGCTCTATGGTGAGTTAGCCTCTCTACCCTTAGGCATGGAGAAAGGAGAGAGGATAGCTTAGGCATGGAGAAAGGAGAGAGGATAGCTCTATGGTGAGTTAGCCTCTCTACCCTTAGGCATGGAGAAAGGAGAGAGGATAGCTCTATGGTGAGTTAGCCTCTCTACCCTTAGGCATGGAGAAAGGAGAGAGGATAGCTCTATGGTGAGTTAGCCTCTCTACCCTTAGGCATGGAGAAAGGAGAGAGGATAGCTCTATGGTGAGTTAGCCTCTCTACCCTTATGCATGGAGAAAGGAGAGAGGATAGCTCTATGGTGGGTTAGCCTCTCTACCCTTAGGCATGGAGAAAGGAGAGAGGATAGCTCTATGGTGAGTTAGCCTCTCTACCCTTATGCATGGAGAAAGGAGAGAGGATAGCTCTATGGTGAGTTAGCCTCTCTACCCTTATGCATGGAGAAAGGAGAGAGGATAGCTCTATGGTGGGTTAGCCTCTCTACCCTTAAGCATGGAGAAAGGAGAGAGGATAGCTCTATGGTGAGTTAGCCTCTCTACCCTTAGGCATGGAGAAAGGAGAGAGGATAGCTCTATGGTGAGTTAGCCTCTCTACCCTTAGGCATGGAGAAAGGAGAGAGGATAGCTCTATGGTGAGTTAGCCTCTCTACCCTTAGGCATGGAGAAAGGAGAGAGGATAGCTCTATGGTGAGTTAGCCTCTTTACCCTTAAGCATGGAGAAAGGAGAGAGGATAGCTCTATGGTGAGTTAGCCTCTCTACCCTTAAGCATGGAGAAAGGACCTCTATGGGGAGTTAGCCTCTCTACCCTTAGGCATGGAGAAAGGAGAGAGGATAGCTCTATGGTGAGTTAGCCTCTTTACCCTTAAGCATGGAGAAAGGAGAGAGGATAGCTCTATGGTGAGTTAGCCTCTCTACCCTTAAGCATGGAGAAAGGACAGAGGATAGCTCTATGGGGAGTTAGCCTCTCTACCCTTAGGCATGGAGAAAGGAGAGAGGATAGCTCTATGGTGAGTTAGCCTCTCTACCCTTAAGCATTGAGAAAGGACAGAGGATAGCTCTATGGTGAGTTAGCCTCTCTACCCTTAAGCATGGAGAAAGGACAGAGGATAGATCTATGGTGGGTTAGCCTCTCTACCCTTAAGCATGGAGAAAGGACAGAGGATAGCTATATGGTGGGTTAGCCTCTCTACCCTTAATCATGGAGAAAGGAGAGAGGATAGCTCTATGGTGAGTTAGCCTCTCTACCCTTAGGCATGGAGAAAGGAGAGAGGATAGCTCTATGGTGAGTTAGCCTCTCTACCCTTAGGTATGGAGAAAGGATAGAGGATAGCTCTATGGTGAGTTAGCCTCTCTACCCTTAAGCATTGAGAAAGGACAGAGGATAGCTCTATGGTGAGTTAGCCTCTCTACCCTTAAGCATGGAGAAAGGACAGAGGATAGATCTATGGTGGGTTAGCCTCTCTACCCTTAAGCATGGAGAAAGGACAGAGGATAGCTCTATGGTGGGTTAGCCTCTCTACCCTTATGCATGGAGAAAGGAGAGAGGATAGCTCTATGGTGAGTTAGCCTCTCTACCCTTAGGCATGGAGAAAGGAGAGAGGATAGCTCTATGGTGAGTTAGCCTCTCTACCCTTAGGCATGGAGAAAGGAGAGAGGATAGCTCTATGGTGAGTTAGCCTCTCTACCCTTAAGCATGGAGAAAGGACAGAGGATAGCTCTATGGGGAGTTAGCCTCTCTACCCTTAGGCATGGAGAAAGGAGAGAGGATAGCTCTATGGTGAGTTAGCCTCTCTACCCTTAGGCATGGAGAAAGGACAGAGGATAGCTCTATGGTGAGTTAGCCTCTCTACCCTTAAGCATGGAGAAAGGAGAGGATGGAGAAAGGACAGAGGATAGCTATGGTGGGTTAGCCTCTCTACCCTTAAGCATGGAGAAAGGACAGAGGATAGCTCTATGGTGGGTTAGCCTCTCTACCCTTAGGGAGAAAGGACAGAGGATATGGAGAATGGAGGAGAGAGGATAGCTCTATGGTGAGTTAGCCTCTCTACCCTTAAGCATGGAGAAGGACAGAGGGATAGCTCTATGGTGAGTTAGCCTCTCTACCCTTAAGCATGGAGAAAGGACAGAGGATAGCTCTATGGTGGGTTAGCCTCTCTACCCTTAAGCATGGAGAAAGGACTCTCTATGGTGAGTTAGCCTCTCTACCCTTAAGCATGGAGAAAGGAGAGAGGATAGCTCTATGGTGAGTTAGCCTCTCTACCCTTAGGCATGGAGAAAGGAGAGAGGATAGCTCTATGGTGAGTTAGCCTCTCTACCCTTAAGCATGGAGAAAGGACAGAGGATAGCTCTATGGTGAGTTAGCCTCTCTACCCTTAGGCATGGAGAAAGGAGAGAGGATAGCTCTATGGTGAGTTAGCCTCTCTACCCTTAAGCATGGAGAAAGGAGAGAGGATAGCTCTATGGTGAGTTAGCCTCTCTACCCTTAAGCATGGAGAAAGGACAGAGGATAGCTCTATGGTGGGTTAGCCTCTCTACCCTTAGGCATGGAGAAAGGAGAAAGGAGGATAGCTCTATGGTGAGTTAGCCTCTCTACCCTTAGGCATGGAGAAAGGACAGAGGATAGCTCTATGGTGAGTTAGCCTCTCTACCCTTAGGCATGGAGAAAGGAGAGAGGATAGCTCTATGGTGAGTTAGCCTCTCTACCCTTAGGCATGGAGAAAGGAGAGAGGATAGCTCTATGGTGAGTTAGCCTCTTAGGCATGGAGAAAGGAGAGAGGATAGCCTATGGTGAGTTAGCATGGAGAAAGGAGAGGATAGCTCTATGGTGAGTTAGCCTCTCTACCCTTATGCATGGAGAAAGGAGAGAGGATAGCTCTATGGTGGGTTAGCCTCTCTACCCTTAGGCATGGAGAAAGGAGAGAGGATAGCTCTATGGTGAGTTAGCCTCTCTACCCTTATGCATGGAGAAAGGAGAGAGGATAGCTCTATGGTGAGTTAGCCTCTCTACCCTTATGCATGGAGAAAGGAGAGAGGATAGCTCTATGGTGGGTTAGCCTCTCTACCCTTAAGCATGGAGAAAGGAGAGAGGATAGCTCTATGGTGAGTTAGCCTCTCTACCCTTAGGCATGGAGAAAGGAGAGAGGATAGCTCTATGGTGAGTTAGCCTCTCTACCCTTAGGCATGGAGAAAGGAGAGAGGATAGCTCTATGGTGAGTTAGCCTCTCTACCCTTAGGCATGGAGAAAGGAGAGAGGATAGCTCTATGGTGAGTTAGCCTCTCTACCCTTAAGCATGGAGAAAGGAGAGAGGATAGCTCTATGGTGAGTTAGCCTCTCTACCCTTAAGCATGGAGAAAGGACAGAGGATAGCTCTATGGGGAGTTAGCCTCTCTACCCTTAGGCATGGAGAAAGGAGAGAGGATAGCTCTATGGTGAGTTAGCCTCTCTACCCTTAAGCATTGAGAAAGGACAGAGGATAGCTCTATGGTGAGTTAGCCTCTCTACCCTTAAGCATGGAGAAAGGACAGAGGATAGATCTATGGTGGGTTAGCCTCTCTACCCTTAAGCATGGAGAAAGGACAGAGGATAGCTATATGGTGGGTTAGCCTCTCTACCCTTAATCATGGAGAAAGGAGAGAGGATAGCTCTATGGTGAGTTAGCCTCTCTACCCTTAGGCATGGAGAAAGGAGAGAGGATAGCTCTATGGTGAGTTAGCCTCTCTACCCTTAGGTATGGAGAAAGGATAGAGGATAGCTCTATGGTGAGTTAGCCTCTCTAAAGCATTGAGAAAGGACAGAGGATAGCTCTATGGTGAGTTAGCCTCTCTACCCTTAAGCATGGAGAAAGGACAGAGGATAGATCTATGGTGGGTTAGCCTCTCTACCCTTAAGCATGGAGAAAGGACAGAGGATAGCTATATGGTGGAGTTAGCCTCTCTTACCCTTATGCATGGAGAAAGGAGAGAGGATAGCTCTATGGTGAGTTAGCCTCTCTACCCTTAGGCATGGAGAAAGGAGAGAGGATAGCTCTATGGTGAGTTAGCCTCTCTACCCTTAGGCATGGAGAAAGGAGAGAGGATAGCTCTATGGTGAGTTAGCCTCTCTACCCTTAAGCATGGAGAAAGGACAGAGGATAGCTCTATGGGGAGTTAGCCTCTCTACCCTTAGGCATGGAGAAAGGAGAGAGGATAGCTCTATGGTGAGTTAGCCTCTCTACCCTTAAGCATGGAGAAAGGACAGAGGATAGCTCTATGGTGAGTTAGCCTCTCTACCCTTAAGCATGGAGAAAGGACAGAGGATAGATCTATGGTGGGTTAGCCTCTCTACCCTTAAGCATGGAGAAAGGACAGAGGATAGCTATATGGTGGGTTAGCCTCTCTACCCTTAAGCATGGAGAAAGGACAGAGGATAGCTCTATGGGGAGTTAGCCTCTCTACCCTTAGGCATGGAGAAAGGAGAGAGGATAGCTCTATGGTGAGTTAGCCTCTCTACCCTTAAGCATTGAGAAAGGACAGAGGATAGCTCTATGGTGAGTTAGCCTCTCTACCCTTAAGCATGGAGAAAGGACAGAGGATAGATCTATGGTGGGTTAGCCTCTCTACCCTTAAGCATGGAGAAAGGACAGAGGATAGCTCTATGGTGAGTTAGCCTCTCTACCCTTAGGCATGGAGAAAGGAGAGAGGATAGCTCTATGGTGAGTTAGCCTCTCTACCCTTAGGCATGGAGAAAGGAGAGAGGATAGCTCTATGGTGAGTTAGCCTCTCTACCCTTAAGCATGGAGAAAGGACAGAGGATAGCTCTATGGTGAGTTAGCCTCTCTACCCTTAGGCATGGAGAAAGGAGAGAGGATAGCTCTATGGTGAGTTAGCCTCTCTACCCTTAAGCATGGAGAAAGGAGGAGAGGATAGCTCTATGGTGAGTTAGCCTCTCTACCCTTAGGCATGGAGAAAGGAGAGAGGATAGCTCTATGGTGAGTTAGCCTCTCTACCCTTAAGCATGGAGAAAGGAGAGAGGATAGCTCTATGGTGAGTTAGCCTCTCTACCCTTAGGCATGGAGAAAGGACAGAGGATAGCTCTATGGTGAGTTAGCCTCTCTACCCTTAAGCATGGAGAAAGGAGAGAGGATAGCTCTATGGTGAGTTAGCCTCTCTACCCTTAGGCATGGAGAAAGAGAGAGATAGCTCTATGGTGAGTTAGCCTCTCTACCCTTAAGCATGGAGAAAGGACAGAGGATAGCTCTATGGTGGGTTAGCCTCTCTACCCTTAGGCATGGAGAAAGGAGAGAGGATAGCTCTATGGTGAGTTAGCCTCTCTACCCTTAGGCATGGAGAAAGGACAGAGGATAGCTCTATGGTGGGTTAGCCTCTCTACCCTTAGGCATGGAGAAAGGAGAGAGGATAGCTCTATGGTGAGTTAGCCTCTCTACCCTTAAGCATGGAGAAAGGACAGAGGATAGCTCTATGGTGGGTTAGCCTATGGTGAGTTAGCTCTCTACCCTTAGGCATGGAGAAAGGAGAGAGGATAGCTCTATGGTGAGTTAGCCTCTCTACCCTTAGGCATGGAGAAAGGACAGAGGATAGCTCTATGGTGAGTTAGCCTCTCTACCCTTAAGCATGGAGAAAGGACAGAGGATAGATCTATGGTGGGTTAGCCTCTCTACCCTTAAGCATGGAGAAAGGACAGAGGATAGCTATATGGTGGGTTAGCCTCTCTACCCTTAATCATGGAGAAAGGAGAGAGGGATAGCTCTATGGTGAGTTAGCCTCTCTACCCTTAGGCATGGAGAAAGGAGAAAGGATAGCTCTATGGTGAGTTAGCCTCTCTACCCTTAGGTATGGAGAAAGGATGAGGATAGCTCTATGGTGAGTTAGCCTCTCTACCCTTAAGCATTGAGAAAGGACAGAGGATAGCTCTATGGTGAGTTAGCCTCTCTACCCTTAAGCATGGAGAAAGGACAGAGGATAGATCTATGGTGGGTTAGCCTCTCTACCCTTAAGCATGGAGAAAGGACAGAGGATAGCTATATGGTGGGTTAGCCTCTCTACCCTTATGCATGGAGAAAGGAGAGAGGATAGCTCTATGGTGAGTTAGCCTCTCTACCCTTAGGCATGGAGAAAGGAGAGAGGATAGCTCTATGGTGAGTTAGCCTCTCTACCCTTAGGCATGGAGAAAGGAGAGAGGATAGCTCTATGGTGAGTTAGCCTCTCTACCCTTAAGCATGGAGAAAGGACAGAGGATAGCTCTATGGGGAGTTAGCCTCTCTACCCTTAGGCATGGAGAAAGGAGAGAGGATAGCTCTATGGTGAGTTAGCCTCTCTACCCTTAAGCATTGAGAAAGGACAGAGGATAGCTCTATGGTGAGTTAGCCTCTCTACCCTTAAGCATGGAGAAAGGACAGAGGATAGATCTATGGTGGGTTAGCCTCTCTACCCTTAAGCATGGAGAAAGGACAGAGGATAGCTATATGGTGGGTTAGCCTCTCTACCCTTAAGCATGGAGAAAGGACAGAGGATAGCTCTATGGGGAGTTAGCCTCTCTACCCTTAGGCATGGAGAAAGGAGAGAGGATAGCTCTATGGTGAGTTAGCCTCTCTACCCTTAAGCATTGAGAAAGGACAGAGGATAGCTCTATGGTGAGTTAGCCTCTCTACCCTTAAGCATGGAGAAAGGACAGAGGATAGATCTATGGTGGGTTAGCCTCTCTACCCTTAAGCATGGAGAAAGGACAGAGGATAGCTCTATGGTGAGTTAGCCTCTCTACCCTTAGGCATGGAGAAAGGAGAGAGGATAGCTCTATGGTGAGTTAGCCTCTCTACCCTTAGGCATGGAGAAAGGAGAGAGGATAGCTCTATGGTGAGTTAGCCTCTCTACCCTTAAGCATGGAGAAAGGACAGAGGATAGCTCTATGGTGAGTTAGCCTCTCTACCCTTAGGCATGGAGAAAGGAGAGAGGATAGCTCTATGGTGAGTTAGCCTCTCTACCCTTAAGCATGGAGAAAGGAGAGAGGATAGCTCTATGGTGAGTTAGCCTCTCTACCCTTAGGCATGGAGAAAGGAGAGAGGATAGCTCTATGGTGAGTTAGCCTCTCTACCCTTAAGCATGGAGAAAGGAGAGAGGATAGCTCTATGGTGAGTTAGCCTCTCTACCCTTAGGCATGGAGAAAGGACAGAGGATAGCTCTATGGTGAGTTAGCCTCTCTACCCTTAAGCATGGAGAAAGGAGAGAGGATAGCTCTATGGTGAGTTAGCCTCTCTACCCTTAGGCATGGAGAAAGGAGAGGGATAGCTCTATGGTGAGTTAGCCTCTCTACCCTTAAGCATGGAGAAAGGACAGAGGATAGCTCTATGGTGGGTTAGCCTCTCTACCCTTAGGCATGGAGAAAGGAGAGAGGATAGCTCTATGGTGAGTTAGCCTCTCTACCCTTAAGCATGGAGAAAGGACAGAGGATAGCTCTATGGTGGGTTAGCCTCTCTACCCTTAAGCATGGAGAAAGGAGAGAGGATAGCTCTATGGTGAGTTAGCCTCTCTACCCTTAAGCATGGAGAAAGGAGAGGGATAGCTCTATGGTGAGTTAGCCTCTCTACCCTTAGGCATGGAGAAAAGAGAGGATAGCTCTATGGTGAGTTAGCCTCTGGAGAAAGGACTACCCTTAAGCATGGAGAAAGGACAGAGGATAGATCTATGGTGGGTTAGCCTCTCTACCCTTAAGCATGGAGAAAGGACAGAGGATAGCTATATGGTGGGTTAGCCTCTCTACCCTTAATCATGGAGAAAGGAGAGAGGATAGCTCTATGGTGAGTTAGCCTCTCTACCCTTAGGCATGGAGAAAGGAGAAAGGATAGCTCTATGGTGAGTTAGCCTCTCTACCCTTAGGTATGGAGAAAGGATAGAGGATAGCTCTATGGTGAGTTAGCCTCTCTACCCTTAAGCATTGAGAAAGGACAGAGGATAGCTCTATGGTGAGTTAGCCTCTCTACCCTTAAGCATGGAGAAAGGACAGAGGATAGATCTATGGTGGGTTAGCCTCTCTACCCTTAAGCATGGAGAAAGGACAGAGGATAGCTATATGGTGGGTTAGCCTCTCTACCCTTATGCATGGAGAAAGGAGAGAGGATAGCTCTATGGTGAGTTAGCCTCTCTACCCTTAGGCATGGAGAAAGGAGAGAGGATAGCTCTATGGTGAGTTAGCCTCTCTACCCTTAGGCATGGAGAAAGGAGAGAGGATAGCTCTATGGTGAGTTAGCCTCTCTACCCTTAAGCATGGAGAAAGGACAGAGGATAGCTCTATGGGGAGTTAGCCTCTCTACCCTTAGGCATGGAGAAAGGAGAGAGGATAGCTCTATGGTGAGTTAGCCTCTCTACCCTTAAGCATGGAGAAAGGACAGAGGATAGCTCTATGGTGAGTTAGCCTCTCTACCCTTAAGCATGGAGAAAGGACAGAGGATAGATCTATGGTGGGTTAGCCTCTCTACCCTTAAGCATGGAGAAAGAAGAGGATGGATAGCTATATGGTGGGTTAGCCTCTCTACCCTTAAGCATGGAGAAAGGACAGAGGATAGCTCTATGGGGAGTTAGCCTCTCTACCCTTAGGCATGGAGAAAGGAGAGAGGATAGCTCTATGGTGAGTTAGCCTCTCTACCCTTAAGCATTGAGAAAGGACAGAGGATAGCTCTATGGTGAGTTAGCCTCTCTACCCTTAAGCATGGAGAAAGGACAGAGGATAGATCTATGGTGGGTTAGCCTCTCTACCCTTAGGCATGGAGAAAGGACAGAGGATAGCTCTATGGTGAGTTAGCCTCTCTACCCTTAGGCATGGAGAAAGGAGAGAGGATAGCTCTATGGTGAGTTAGCCTCTCTACCCTTAGGCATGGAGAAAGGAGAGAGGATAGCTCTATGGTGAGTTAGCCTCTCTACCCTTAAGCATGGAGAAAGGACAGAGGATAGCTCTATGGTGAGTTAGCCTCTCTACCCTTAGGCATGGAGAAAGGAGAGAGGATAGCTCTATGGTGAGTTAGCCTCTCTACCCTTAAGCATGGAGAAAGGAGAGAGGATAGCTCTATGGTGAGTTAGCCTCTCTACCCTTAGGCATGGAGAAAGGAGAGAGGATAGCTCTATGGTGAGTTAGCCTCTCTACCCTTAAGCATGGAGAAAGGAGAGAGGATAGCTCTATGGTGAGTTAGCCTCTCTACCCTTAGGCATGGAGAAAGGACAGAGGATAGCTCTATGGTGAGTTAGCCTCTCTACCCTTAAGCATGGAGAAAGGAGAGAGGATAGCTCTATGGTGAGTTAGCCTCTCTACCCTTAGGCATGGAGAAAAGAGAGAGGATAGCTCTATGGTGAGTTAGCCTCTCTACCCTTAAGCATGGAGAAAGGACAGAGGATAGCTCTATGGTGGGTTAGCCTCTCTACCCTTAGGCATGGAGAAAGGAGAGAGGATAGCTCTATGGTGAGTTAGCCTCTCTACCCTTAGGCATGGAGAAAGGACAGAGGATAGCTCTATGGTGAGGTAGCCTCTCTACCCTTAGGCATGGAGAAAGGAGAGAGGATAGCTCTATGGTGAGTTAGCCTCTCTACCCTTAGGCATGGAGAAAGGAGAGAGGGTAGCTCTATGGTGAGTTAGCCTCTCTACCCTTAGGCATGGAGAAAGGAGAGAGGATAGCTCTATGGTGAGTTAGCCTCTCTACCCTTAGGCATGGAGAAAGGATAGAGGATAGCTCTATGGTGAGTTAGCCTCTCTACCCTTATGCATGGAGAAAGGAGAGAGGATAGCTCTATGGTGGGTTAGCCTCTCTACCCTTAGGCATGGAGAAAGGAGAGAGGATAGCTCTATGGTGAGTTAGCCTCTCTACCCTTATGCATGGAGAAAGGAGAGAGGATAGCTCTATGGTGGGTTAGCCTCTCTACCCTTAAGCATGGAGAAAGGAGAGAGGATAGCTCTATGGTGAGTTAGCCTCTCTACCCTTAGGCATGGAGAAAGGAGAGAGGATAGCTCTATGGTGAGTTAGCCTCTCTACCCTTAAGCATGGAGAAAGGACAGAGGATAGATCTATGGTGGGTTAGCCTCTCTACCCTTAAGCATGGAGAAAGGACAGAGGATAGCTATATGGTGGGTTAGCCTCTCTACCCTTAATCATGGAGAAAGGAGAGAGGATAGCTCTATGGTGAGTTAGCCTCTCTACCCTTAGGCATGGAGAAAGGAGAAAGGATAGCTCTATGGTGAGTTAGCCTCTCTACCCTTAGGTATGGAGAAAGGATAGAGGATAGCTCTATGGTGAGTTAGCCTCTCTACCCTTAAGCATTGAGAAAGGACAGAGGATAGCTCTATGGTGAGTTAGCCTCTCTACCCTTAAGCATGGAGAAAGGACAGAGGATAGATCTATGGTGGGTTAGCCTCTCTACCCTTAAGCATGGAGAAAGGACAGAGGATAGCTATATGGTGGGTTAGCCTCTCTACCCTTATGCATGGAGAAAGGAGAGAGGATAGCTCTATGGTGAGTTAGCCTCTCTACCCTTAGGCATGGAGAAAGGAGAGAGGATAGCTCTATGGTGAGTTAGCCTCTCTACCCTTAGGCATGGAGAAAGGAGAGAGGATAGCTCTATGGTGAGTTAGCCTCTCTACCCTTAAGCATGGAGAAAGGACAGAGGATAGCTCTATGGGGAGTTAGCCTCTCTACCCTTAGGCATGGAGAAAGGAGAGAGGATAGCTCTATGGTGAGTTAGCCTCTCTACCCTTAAGCATTGAGAAAGGACAGAGGATAGCTCTATGGTGAGTTAGCCTCTCTACCCTTAAGCATGGAGAAAGGACAGAGGATAGATCTATGGTGGGTTAGCCTCTCTACCCTTAAGCATGGAGAAAGGACAGAGGATAGCTATATGGTGGGTTAGCCTCTCTACCCTTAAGCATGGAGAAAGGACAGAGGATAGCTCTATGGGGAGTTAGCCTCTCTACCCTTAGGCATGGAGAAAGGAGAGAGGATAGCTCTATGGTGAGTTAGCCTCTCTACCCTTAAGCATGGAGAAAGGACAGAGGATAGCTCTATGGTGGGTTAGCCTCTCTACCCTTAGGCATGGAGAAAGGAGAGAGGATAGCTCTATGGTGAGTTAGCCTCTCTACCCTTAAGCATGGAGAAAGGACAGAGGATAGCTCTATGGTGGGTTAGCCTCTCTACCCTTAAGCATGGAGAAAGGAGAGAGGATAGCTCTATGGTGAGTTAGCCTCTCTACCCTTAAGCATGGAGAAAGGACAGAGGATAGCTCTATGGTGAGTTAGCCTCTCTACCCTTAGGCATGGAGAAAGGAGAGAGGATAGCTCTATGGTGAGTTAGCCTCTCTACCCTTAGGCATGGAGAAAGGAGAGAGGATAGCTCTATGGTGAGTTAGCCTCTCTACCCTTAAGCATGGAGAAAGGACAGAGGATAGCTCTATGGTGAGTTAGCCTCTCTACCCTTAGGCATGGAGAAAGGAGAGAGGATAGCTCTATGGTGAGTTAGCCTCTCTACCCTTAAGCATGGAGAAAGGAGAGAGGATAGCTCTATGGTGAGTTAGCCTCTCTACCCTTAGGCATGGAGAAAGGAGAGAGGATAGCTCTATGGTGAGTTAGCCTCTCTACCCTTAAGCATGGAGAAAGGAGAGAGGATAGCTCTATGGTGAGTTAGCCTCTCTACCCTTAGGCATGGAGAAAGGACAGAGGATAGCTCTATGGTGAGTTAGCCTCTCTACCCTTAAGCATGGAGAAAGGAGAGAGGATAGCTCTATGGTGAGTTAGCCTCTCTACCCTTAGGCATGGAGAAAAGGAGAGGATAGCTCTATGGTGAGTTAGCCTCTCTACCCTTAAGCATGGAGAAAGACAGAGGATAGCTCTATGGTGGGTTAGCCTCTCTACCCTTAGGCATGGAGAAAGGAGAGAGGATAGCTCTATGGTGAGTTAGCCTCTCTACCCTTAGGCATGGAGAAAGGACAGAGGATAGCTCTATGGTGAGGTAGCCTCTCTACCCTTAGGCATGGAGAAAGGAGAGAGGATAGCTCTATGGTGAGTTAGCCTCTCTACCCTTAGGCATGGAGAAAGGAGAGAGGGTAGCTCTATGGTGAGTTAGCCTCTCTACCCTTAGGCATGGAGAAAGGAGAGAGGATAGCTCTATGGTGAGTTAGCCTCTCTACCCTTAGGCATGGAGAAAGGATAGAGGATAGCTCTATGGTGAGTTAGCCTCTCTACCCTTATGCATGGAGAAAGGAGAGAGGATAGCTCTATGGTGGGTTAGCCTCTCTACCCTTAGGCATGGAGAAAGGAGAGAGGATAGCTCTATGGTGAGTTAGCCTCTCTACCCTTATGCATGGAGAAAGGAGAGAGGATAGCTCTATGGTGGGTTAGCCTCTCTACCCTTAAGCATGGAGAAAGGAGAGAGGATAGCTCTATGGTGAGTTAGCCTCTCTACCCTTAGGCATGGAGAAAGGAGAGAGGATAGCTCTATGGTGAGTTAGCCTCTGTCTCTCTCTACCTCCAGGCTCATGGCTGCCTGCCTAACTGGAGATCTGATACTGTTCTTTCTTTGAGACAGAAGTGGTCTAACAGCAGTAGTATGAGAGAGAGACCTATTATATATATTTTTAAAAGCTCTGCCTCTTTCTCCCCTTTTTCTTTCATTCTAGAAGTATTTATCACTGGTATGAATAAGCACAGTGTAACGGCTCTCGTTGGTAGGAAGCGTAGACCAAAGCTCAGCCTGGAAAGTGTTCATGATACTTTTATTAAAAAAACACTCAACCAAAATCACAAAAGCGAAAACGAAAGCGCACAGTTCTGTCAGGCTAAGACACTAAACAGAAAACAAGATCCCACAAAACCCAAAAGGAAAATGACAACTTATATATGATTCCCAAATCAGAGACAACGATAGACAGCTGCCTCTGATTGGGAACCACACTCAGCCAAAAACAAAGAAATAGAAAATATAGACTTTCCCACCCGAGTCACACCCTGACCTAACCAAACATAGAGGATAATAAGGATCTCTAAGGTCAGGGCATGACAGTACCCCCCCCCCCCCCCCAAAGGTGCGGACTCCGGCTGCAAACCTGAACCTATAGGGGAGGGTCCGGGTGGGCATCTACTCTCGGTGGGGGCTCTGGTGCGGGACACAGACCCTGCTCCGCTTGAGGCTCCCCCCACTTCGGTGGCGCCTCTGGTGCAGGGATCATCGCCGGGACCTCCGAACCATAGATCGTCGCTGCAGGCTCCGGATAGGGGACCGTCGCTGGAGGCTCCTTTCCCTGGATCATAGGGGACCGTCGCTGGAGGCTCCTTTCCCTGGCCATGGATCATCACTGGAGGCTTCATTCCATGGATCATCACTGGAGGCTTCGTGCCATGGATCATCACTGGAGGCTTCGTGCCATGGATCATCACTGGAGGCTTCGTGCCATGGGTCATCACTGGAGGCTTCGGGCCATGGATCATCACTGGAGTCTTCGGGCCATGGATCATCACTGGAGACTTCGGGCCATGGATCATCACTGGAGGCTTCGGGCCATGGATCATCACTGGAGGCTTCGTGCCATGGATCATCACTGGAGACTTTGTACGTGGAGCCGGAACAGGTCTCACCAGACTGAGGAGACGTACTGGAAGCCTGGTGCATGGAGCTGCCACAACGCATCCTGGCTGGATACCCACTTTAACTCGGTGAGTGTGTAGAGCTGGCACAGGATGCACTGGGCTATGAAGGCGCACTGGAGGCATAGTGCGTAGAGCCGGCGCAAGATTTACTGGGCCGTGGAGGCGCACTGGAGGTCTGGAGCGTGGAGCTGGCACAACACGTCCTGACTGAATACCCCCTGTAGCACTGCAAGTGCGGGGGCTGGCACAGGCCGCACTGGGTTGTGCTGGTGACCTGGGAATACCGTGTGTAGAGCTGGCGCAGGATATCCTGGGCCGAGGAGACGCACTGGAGACCAGGACCGCTGAGCCGGCACAATCCATCCTGGCTGGATGCCCACTCTAGCACAGCAAATGCTTGGAGCTGGAACAGAGTGCACCGGGCTGTGAATGCGCACTGGAGACACTGTGGGCATCACCACATAACATGGTGCCTGACCGGTCACACGCTCCCCATGGTAAGCACGGGGAGTTGGCTCAGGTCTAAACCCTGACTCCACCAATCTCCCCGTGTGCCTCCCCCCACAGTTTTGCTGCAGTTTAGCTTCTCAGTGAAAGCAAGACCAACATCTATTAAGTGTAGCTTTTAGTAATAAAAGACCAGAATAGCAGGGTTGTTTTCCCCTCAGAGAGAATCAATATAACCATTTTAATCCTGAAATATTTGTTTTTTCAAGTCTAAGCTTAAAACCCAGATATTTGTCTGTATAACAGTATTTAGGTTAGTATAGTTCTATGATACAAAACATACAGTGGGGCAAAAAAGTATTTGGCCAGCCACCAATTGTGCAAGTTCTCCCACTTAAAAAGATGAGAGAGGCCTGTAATTTCATCATAGGTACACTTCAACTATGACAGACAAAATGAGGGAAGAAAATCCAGAAAATCACATTGTAGGATTTTTAATGAATTTATTTGCAAATTATGGTGGAAAATAAGTATTTGGTCAATAACAAAAGTTTATCTCAATACTTTGTTATATACCCTTTGTTGGCAATGACAGAGGTCAAACGTTTTCTGTAAGTCTTCACAAGGTCTTCACACACTGTTGCTGGTATTTTGGCCCATTCCTCCATGCAGCTCTCCTCTAGAGCAGTGATGTTTTGGGGCTGTTGCTGGGCAACACGGACTTTCAACTCCCTCCAAAGATTTTCTATGGGGTTGAGATCTGGAGATTGGCTAGGCCACTCCAGGACCTTGAAATGCTTCTTACGAAGCCACTCCTTCGTTGCCCGGGCGGTGTGTTTGGGATCATTGTTATGCTGAAAGACCCAGCCACATTTCATCTTCAATGCCCTTGCTGATGGAAGTAGGTTTTCACTCAAAATCTCACTATACATGGCCCCATTCATTCTTTCCTTTACACAGATCAGATCAGGGTCCTCGTCCCTTTGCAGAAAAACAGCCCCAAAGCATGATGTTTCCACCCCCATGCTTCACAGTAGGTATGGTGTTCTTTGGATGCAACTCAGCATTCTTTGTCCTCCAAACACGATGAGTTGAGTTTTTACCAAAAAGTTATATTTTGGTTTCATCTGACCATATGGTATTCTCCCAATCTTCTTCTGGATCATCCAAATGCTCTCTATCAAACTTCAGACGGGCCTGGACATGTACTGGCTTAAGCAGGGGGACACGTCTGGCACTGCAGGATTTGAGTCCCTGGTGGGGTAGTGTGTTACTGATGGTAGGTTTTGTTACTTTGGTCCTAGCTCTCTGCAGGTCATTCACTAGGTCCCCCCGTGTGGTTCTGGGATTTTTGCTCACCGTTCTTGTGATTTCATTTTGACCCCACGGGGTGAGATCTTGCGTGGAGCCCCAGATCGAGGGAGATTATCAGTGGTCTTGTATGTCTTCCATTTCCTAATAATTGCTCCCACAGTTGATTTCTTCAAACCAAGCTGCTTACCTATTGCAGATTCAGTCTACCCACTCTGGTGCAGGTCTACAATTTTGTTTCTGGTGTCCTTTGACAGCTCTTTGGTCTTGGCCATAGTGGAGTTTGGAGTGTGACTGTTTGAGATTGTGGACAGGTGTCTTTTATACTGATAACAAGTTCAAACAGGTGTCATTAATACAGGTAACGAGTGGAGGACAGAGGAGCCTCTTAAATAAGAAGTTACAGGTCTGTGAGAACCAGAAATCTTGCTTGTTTGTAGGTGACCAAATACTTATTTTCCACCATAATTTGCATATAAATTAATAAAAAATCCTACAATGTGATTTTCTGGATTTTTTTCCCTCATTTTGTCTGTCATTGTTGAAGTGTACCTATGATGAAAATTACAGGCCTCTCTCATATTTTTAAGTGGGAGAACTTGCACAATTGGTGGCTGACTAAATACCCTTTTGCCCCACTGTATACTCATCTCATACTGTACTCTATACCATCTACTGCATCTTGCCTATGCCGTTCGGCCATCACTCATTCATATATTTTTATGTACATATTCTTATTCATTCCTTTACACTTGTGTGTATAAGGTAGTTGTTGTGAAATTGTTAGGTTAGATTACTTGTTAGATATTACTGCATGGTCGGAACTAGAAGCACAAGCATTTCACTACACTCACATCAACATCTGCTAACCATGTGTATGTGACAAATAACATTTTTTTGATTGACTAAGTCCCAACATTGAGTAAATCAAGTCATTTTATTGGCATCTTATCTGCTAGCACTGTGAGTACATAATGGAAAGTGAATTATACAATTAATTAAATTTAAAAAGTAGATAAAGTCATCTTAAAAGTGAATCAACCTCACTAACTGATCCTTTGTCAAAATTAAAAATAAACTAAACTGCTTAGCTAGCTGACAAAAAGCAACAGAATCTTCCCCCGTAGTTTGTACTGCAATAAGAGTGCTCAACTCTTATCCTATCTTCATTGTCTTTCAGTTCCAGCTCTTCTGCCCTTCACCTCCTGACCGTGATCACCAACCTCACGACATCCCTCCCTGAGCCAGACCCTGACACGCATCATCACCCTACTGCCACCACACACACCACAGAGGAGCTGTGCTCTATTACTGTGTCCCCTACACGCCATTCACCTCTTCCTAAATCACTGTTCTGTGGAGAGATAAATACACCAGAGGAGGCTGGTGGGAGGAGCTATAGGAGTACAAACTCATTGTATAATAAATGGAACAGAGTCAAACGTGGTTTCCATATGTTTGATGTTTTTTAAACTGTTCCATTTATTCCATTCCAGCCATTACAATGCCACCGCATAGATACTGGAAGACGGGTTTGATTTGAAGATGGATAACGTCACTAATCAAACTCAAACTTCAGGCAAGGACACCAGCACTGTCTGCACAGGGGGGAAATCCAATTTAGGGGCAATAGTTATTCAAAACCATCCTTCATAACAGTACTGAAATAAATAATTACTTACAAAATAATGTGCAGCGTTGTTGGCTGTTAAGAGCCTCTGGCTGTGATCACTCACTGCAACAAAACTCAATTCATAAAATTGCTCACTAATCCTGACAGATTGAATCCCAATGGATAATACACGTCCCACCATGCAAAAACTATGTTAAAACATATTCATTCCTTACTTACAATGAATACTTTATTATCTTGTTAATTAATTAATGACAGTTTCTAGGCCTCTAAAAAAACGTTTTCAAAATTGCAGAGTGCTGTTTGTTTGTCGATGATGCAGACATATTGCCATCATTATCCCTGTGAAGGATTCTAGTCTACTTCTGTCACAGTAGCCTGTGAATGCAGCGATGGACTCTGCAATAACTCCAGAGGTTTTTGTGTAGTAGGTGGAGGCCAGGTGGGGTGGGGGAGGAGGTATGTGAGAGTGGGTGATGGTGTGTGGACACTGTGAGTGTTGGGTCACTGGCTCTTTCCCTCTGTCACTGAGCATTCCTCAGTGATAGAGCCTTGCGTGACCTCTCTGCCAGCCCTGCAGCCAAAGCAGTCTTGCCTTGATGTGTTCGGACACAATACCTCCTCCTTCTCCACTACCTGCACCTGTTCTGTCAGATCCTCTCACTGTACTGATTAGTGCACAGACATTAGAGAAGCATCCCCCATCTAAAGCGAATATGATGATGTCATGGAGGCTGAGAGTGAGACTGATGAGAGGACTAGGATGCTAGGAGTACGGTCAGCAGAGCTTTGTTAAGTGTCTCATGTAAACATCACAGACCCTCAAGCCAAAGTACTCAGGAGAAGCTGTTGCTGTCCCCAGCCAGACCAAACAGTGGACAGGTAGATGGGCATAGTGCTAGGGAAAGGGATTTGGTCACAGGAACAATCATATTTTTACATACTCCAACACACACACCTACACACACACAGCCCAAGCTTTCCTTTCCCCAGCCTCACTGGAATCTCCAAGAATAATGTCCGAAAGAAAAGCAGGTCAGTCTCACAGCAGTGAGATGAGACTGAGTGGTCTGGTCAGCAGTGCAGTCAGACAGGACACCTATACAACTATGTACTATAAACTCCCATTTGTGTTCCGCAGCAGCTCAAACTCAGTCCAGAGTTGCGTCCAAAATGGTACTTTGTTCCTTATATAGTGTACTACTTTTGACAAGGGTCCATAGCACTATATGGGGAATAGGGTGTAATTTCGGACACAGACCTGGAATTTCTATCTATTTTCCGTTGACAGTGTCAAGAGTCTGAAGAATCCCATCAAGATGGAACACAAAGCACCACGGCTTATCTGAGTTTGTTTTTAGGGGCCAAATAGATTTCAGTGAACTGGTGTAGGGATGGGCAGTAGGGAGGGAAGTAGGACGTCTTATCAGCAGTACTGTGAATGTAAGTGACATATACAGACAACATGTATTCTCACCTCTCCATTTCATATTCTTTCTGTCCATGTCTCACATGCTTCATTATCTGAAGAGAAATGACAACATCACTTTATTTTGTCTGTGTTTGTGAAAAATTGTAGAGAACTACTTGTTGTTCTCTTTAAAGTAATTGCTGTTGTGGCTAAAGGCTAATGGTGCATATTTTCTATTCACTGTTGTAATTCATTCATCCTACACTGTGAGAGGTGAGGGCGGTTGTGGGTGTTTCATTCTGGATTGCAAAATGAGGTGCAATAGCCTGCAAATGACATGCTATTGAGTCCACGTGATAAGATAAGTGTCATCTACTCAAGTCCCCAAAAACTCACTGTCTGACAGAAAGGAAAATTATGCTTCAGGGACAAGGGGGATTATTCACAATTGCAGGCGATTTGAACAGTTAGGAGCCACTTATTCAAACTCATGGATTAAGCGTCTTAGCCAAGATAATAGCAAGTTATAATAGGAAGTGTGGGTCAAGATAACACTTGGTATGATGTGGCAGTGCAATGTGTACTGCTGTACAACTGGTATAGTTAGTTCTCAGGCGTTTATTTGCCAGGGACTAGACAAAATGCTACAGGCCTATACCGTAGAGACTGTCAAGACCAATACTATATATGCTATTCTAACTCAAGCCCTCAAGACATCATGAGGAACGAAGACAAACACAAATTACCAATGTGTATTTGTAGTCTCACTAGACACGAAATTCATTATCAGCTCAATTGTGTTGTTTCATTTGAAAGTTAGAAATGTTGTGTTGTCCCCTCTGACATAGTCTGCAGTGTAACACAGCGAAAAGGTTACAGTGTTACAGGTCAATAGAAACACGTTTCACTAAATGCTTCAGCCGGGTAGCAGAAAGAAACACTTGCCATTCACATGCACAGAACAAGAGAACAAATCTGCAGTCCACGTACTCAGGGCCATGCTTAAGAAAACTATAACACATTGTAGCGACCCGCACAGACAGCTGTGTGTTATGTGTTATGCTGTTTGTTGGTTGTGTTGTACTTACCAGTACACAGTGTTAGCGGGGTCCGACATGCCAGTCAACCTGCTATCTGCCAACCACAGGAATGCCATGTTTAGCCATTGTTCTCTCTCTTACGTCTGGTCTTCACAAGAGAAGGTCACAGTTGTTGTATAGGGGTATCCTTCGTTTATTTGGCGTGGGCTACGGCCAAACAGTAGCCTGTGTGGAGTTGGGTTAATAAACCGTCAATTCGTAAACTCAATCCTCTGTCTGGACAATTGTTCCTTTATGATCTAGCCAGGTCATTACAATATGCTTCTTACTGGACATTTTCAGATAGTACCTCCCTGTTTCACTCTGTTTTCTTCCATTTCGTGCCTACTGAACACAACCTATATGATACTATAATCATCTAGGGCAAGCGTTGCAATGATCTGGAAAAGGCCTGTTTTATTTGGCCATCTGACACAGCCAGCAAGATCTCTCCATAGACTCCACAACACTGAAGGACTAGCCTCTGGAGAAACTCTTGATTTCAATTTGAGCCGGGGTCACGGAACGAGGACATCACATCATAGAGCAGGGAGTCAGGGAGGGACGTGACCAGAGGCGTCAAAGAGGCTCAGGTGCTGGGAACAGAAATTTAATGACGTCCCAGGAGGAAGACAGTGCTCAGGAAGGCTGACCCTGTCAAGTCCAACTGAAGCCAGTCACCTTGGCAGAGCAGGCAGAGCAGAGAAGCATACTAGTACATGTAAATGTGTTTTCTTCCACCCTACTCACACTTTGACATTTTCATCCCAGGAAATAATTTACGTCATTAAACAGTTATGCCAGTGAAGAAAGGAAGTTTATTGCTTAATTATACACAAAAAAGGTTGTCTGCCTTCAGATGTCCAAAAGGATAAAAGACAGGAAAGATTATACAAAGAAAACTATAACATTATTTTTAAGAATGATGTTGAAATGCGGTGTTGCTCTTACCATTGAGCTGTAGTAGCTTCTTCTATTATGACAAATTACATCATCAGAGCGAGCAGTGGAATGGGAAAACAACAGTGAAGGACACTGCAGCCAAACGTGTCACCGAATCCTCCTAACTCCATCCATATTGACTTTGTGCAAGAGCTCCAAGTGGAAGTGGGACAACGTCACATCTGGATCCTGTTATAATACACTACATCGTTAATAGTGTCAGTATTCCTCAGCCCAGAGCCTTTAACATCTTTCTGCACACCGCCCTCTCATCAAGCAGGACCAAGGATCAAACGGCTGCACAGCCCTCCTCTAGTCAGATTGATAAGACTTAGGAGGCCTTGGGACAGAGCACACATCATCCCTCAGCTGGAGACAGAATATAGGGGCTCCAGAGTAAAACATCCTCCCTGTTGGCTAATAGATGGGACATCAGTGCATTTTGTTACACTGTTCAATTAGCTCAGTTAAAATCAATTTCAACAGTGGTATATTGGTTTCACCTGCATGGTAGACACACTGAATGTCCAAATGCTGTATGTCATGTGAATAGTCAAATAAGACCTGTGCCTTTCCTTCTTTTAAAAAATCATATTGCTCTGTTATACATTGTTTTAACATTCATGACTAGAAGAGTAATATACAATAATTCACATCGCATTCCAAGACTATAACAGTATAATTAATATTACAGTATAGGGGCAAGGGAGCTGATTAACTGCTTCCGGTTAGTTATATTTAGTTGTTTACCCAGAATGCCCAATAGCGTTTGTTGCAAAACTTAATGTTCAATTAAACAGACAGGCGGATTTAGGCTAACTAAGTAATTACGTGGAAATATTACACATTTCTAATATGGTTATTTAATTAAGTAAGATGCAACGAGAGAGACCATTTGGTATGATGTTAATGACTTAATATGACTGCATGAATCAGTGACACTGCCTAAGACCTGGCCTTTACCCATCGGCATGCTGCATCTTAACAAAGCTCTGTCAGGTTTTTAGTTCCACTCAGATTTCCCCTGTTGGACTCTCCAGAGCAGTTTTCTTGAATGACCAGTTCTGTGGAAACCATATGAATCCAACAGCACCGGCACTCGGTAAGCCATGCCCCTGTATTGAAACCATAACACTATTGGATTTTGAAATTAATTTCTGCATTCAGTATCCATTTGTTTTAACTTCATTGTTTCCTCCAGAGTCCTGCACCTCTCAGAAGGTATGCAGCAATAAAGGAGAGAACAGCGGTCGGCAGGAAAGCAGAGGTATTTGTCTTTATAAGTCCTTCGTGATACTGCCACTTATGAAGACCAATGTCAGTGAATATACATCAATGGCTTTATTGCAGAAAATGGGACCACAAAGCAGATTCAGCGCCTCAGGCTGCTCAAGGTCGAGCAACGATTGGCCTTGTCTGTCAAGGACACCTCTACACCTGATGGGGCAGTGGAAACATTTCCTGCAGTGCAGGGGAATACTTCTGGGGTATATCCAGCATGTATTAGGACATGGAGACTGGAAGAACATTTAACTTTAACATTAACTGTCTAAATATGGAATCTTTTCCCCTTGTAATTACTTTTAGAATATACTATGGGTATTGTATTCTGATAGAATTGAGATAATTAATGAAATATTCTTCAAGTATTTCATCCATTGTGGGAAATACTACCTAGAGATTTCAACATCAAATTGTTTTCCATTGATCAAGAGGAGTCATCAGGCTCAATTTGTGTTTGTTATTTTGGAGCCAAGATGACAACCCAACTCAATATCTATTTGTCATCACATTCTTCATTTATTTTGCCAATAAAAAGCCAGCAAGTGCATTAATATTGCATTTCCTAGAATAAACTCCTTTCATATTTTAATTCACTGCTAGCAATTATTTTCTTTCCATTACAGTATGTGACCATCAATCTGGATGAACCAATTACTCTAAAGCTTCCAAAGGCACATTTCACTTCTGCTCCTTGACTGCACTGCACTTCTCTGAGAAAACTGAGAATACACTCTCTCCTGGATAACACGAGAGAGTGTATGGAGGGTAGAGATTTGAACCCCAACCATTCTAGGCACCTTTTTCTTAATGGGACCAGGGTTTGCCCAGCTTGACTGTTAGGAGGGACTGTATGAATCGTCCTCATTGTAGTGTTTGCTTTTATTACTACGAGCCTGTGTAGAATGGGAGATAATAGCATGATCCTGCCATGTTTAAAAAATATATATCTTTATTTAACCAGGCAAGTCAGTTAAGAACAAATTCTTATTTTCAATGTCAGCCTAGGAACAGTGGGTTAACTGCCTGTTCAGGGGCGACAGAACGACAGATTTGTACCTTGTCAGCTCGGGGATTTGAACTTGCAACCTTTCGGTTACTAGTCCAACGCTCTAACCACTAGGCTACCCTGCCGCCCCACGTTGCATGGATATGGGATGGCTAAGCCTTTTAGGTTCACACTAGAGTGCCTGGTGGTTGATGTTCCCAGTAGTTGCAAGGTGGGAATTGGTGCCTAAGATACTGTATGTAGCTATGTAGGCTATCTTTGTAGTTTACAGTACTTTATGTTTACAGTCCTAGTACATACAACCAATGTAATCTGTATAGAGTAGCACCAAGACAATTTTCTTGGGTCACTATAACTACATCTATTTTGCCAATTGGATTGGTCCCATCCCAACCTCACTACTCACGAGACCTTTATGATCACTCGGATAAGCATGCCTCTCCTTAATGTCAATATGCCTTGTCCATTGCTGTTCTGGTTAGTGTTTATTGGCTTATTTCACCGTAGAGCCTCTAGCCCTGCTCACTATACCTTATCCAACCTTTCAGTTCCACCACCAACACATGCGATGACATCACCTGGTTTCAATGATGTTTCTAGAGACAATATCTCTCTTATCATCACTCAATGCCTAGGTTTACCTCCACTGTATTCACATCCTACCATACCTTTGTCTGTACATTATACCTTAAAGCTATTTTATCGCCCCCAGAAACCTCCGTTTACTCTCTGTTCCGGACGTTCTAGACGACCAGTTATCATAGCTTTTAGCCATACCCTTATCCTACTCATCCTGTTCCTTTGGTGATGTAGAGGTGAAACCAGGCCCTGCAGTGCCTAGCTCCACTCCTATTCCCCAGGCGCTCTCTTTTGATGACTTCTGTAACCGTAATAGCCATGGTTTCATGCATGTTAATATTAGAAGCCTCGTCCCTAAGTTTTTTTTTCTCACTGCTTTAGCATACTCTGCCAACCCGGATGTCCTAGCCTTGTCTGAATCCTGGCTTAGGAAGACCACCAAAAACTCTGAAATCTCCATCCCTAACTACAACATTTTCAGACAAGATAGAACGGCCAAAGGGGGCGGTGTTACAATCTACTGCAGAGATAGCCTGCAGAGTTCTGTCCTACTATCCAGGTCTGTACCCAAACAATTTGAACTTCTACTTTTAAAAATCCAACTCTCTAAAAACAAGTCTCTCGCCGTTGCCACCTGCTATAGACCACCCTCTTCCCCCAGCTGTGCTCTGGACACCATATGTGAACTGATTGCCCCCCATCTATCTTTAGAGCTCGTGCTGCTAGGTGACCTAAACTGGAACATGCTTAACAACCCTCCAGACGAGCTTCAATGCCATACAACTCTCCTTCCGTGGCCTCCAACTGCTCTTAAATACAAGTAAAACTAAATGCATGCTCTTCAACCAATTGCTGCCTGCACCTGCCCGGCCGTCCAGCATCACTACTCTGGACGGTTTGACTTAGAATATGTGGACAACTACAAATACCTAGGTGTCTGGTTAGAGTGTAAACTCTCCTTCCAGACTCACATCAAACATCTCCAATCCAAAGTTAAATCTAGAATTGACTTCCTATTCCGCAACAAAGCATCCTTCACTTATGCTGCCAAACATACCCTCGTAAAACTGACCATCCTACCGATTTTTCCACTGTATTATTGACTGTATGTTTGTTTTACTCCATGTGTAACTCTGTGTTGTTGTATGTGTCAACTGCTTTGCTTTATCTTGGCCAGGTCGCAATTGTAAATGAGAACTTGTTCTCAACTAGCCTACCTGGTTAAATAAAGGTGAAATAAAAAATAAAAAATAAAGACGCTATAGTGGGTTCACATCTGTTTACTGCTAGCAGGCTGTAAACTTTCTTCTGAATTTAGAACATATTCATATGCTGAATGTTGTACCTCAGAAGATCCTGACATCCCATATCCAAAATGCACAGATCACCTCCCTTTGAAAATGAGATGAGCCAGAATCTGGAGCTCCTTCTCCCCCTGTGGCAGGTATGTCTGTCTGTCCTGCAGGATTTTACCTCTTTATGGGCTTCACTGGAAATCCGGTTAGTGTATCGCAGAACCTCCAGCTCCATGTCAGTCTTAGTCAGCCGGCTGCAGGAAAAGAAGGAACAAGGAGTCAATGGCCTCTTCTCTATGTTCATTAGATTAGATCAACTGCTCAACGTTAGCATGCCAGGTATAGATTACTATATTTTATTATGCACAAACACACATTATCTAGGTCTGCAGTATAGCACCCAGCCAGAGGCAACAGTACCACCAAGAAAGCCAAAGCTGTGTGTGTGTGTGTGTGTGTGTGTGTGTGTGTGTGTGTGTGTGTGTGTGTGTGTGTGTGTGTGTGTGTGTGTGTGTGTGTGTGTATTAGAGTGGGGGCTGTGATAGAAAAAGTGATACGAAAGCTCATCTGTTCACAGCATGTCGATGTTTAGGTGAAACTTCAATAAACAGGTGTATAATGAATTCAGCTAACACTCACATTACTCATCCTTTCCTCACTGCTGATACACACACACACACACACACACACACACACACACACACACACACACACACACACACACACACACACACACACACACACACACACACACACACACACACACACACACACACACGCACACACATGCTCACAGGGAAATCAGCTTCTTACCATATTGTTAGGGAGGTGTTTTTCTGATTCTATTCTTGGTCATGGTTTCTACCACCATTTATGTCTTAATGATTCTCTTCATGTTAGAGATGCAGTCACCACCTCAGATGACTCAGAGTGAAACGGCCACAGTAGACTAATAAGACTTTACAAAAATAGTTCCACATAAGAAAATAAGCAGTATCCAATGGTTACGGGAAGATATTCTACAGAGCACTGTGACAGAACTATTCTAATGGGGTGTTACATTTCATGTCCTTAATGAACCCCTCAAACTAACACACATCATACTGGTAAATATGCATTA
The DNA here is from genome assembly GCF_034236695.1 of Oncorhynchus nerka. Taxonomy (NCBI): domain Eukaryota; kingdom Metazoa; phylum Chordata; class Actinopteri; order Salmoniformes; family Salmonidae; genus Oncorhynchus; species Oncorhynchus nerka. Next base: position 77,970,870 of record NC_088422.1, read on the forward strand.
CTTCAAAAAGGACTGGTTACACAAAAACTCTCATGCCTAAAAATATGATTTCTATCATTCCCCCTAGGAGACGTGCCTGAATGGTGATTTAGCTCATTTGAGAAAATGTCAGTTCATCAGGATGGTAAGGCCCTTGAACTCTCTTTGGTAATGAGCAAGGAGAGAAAGAAATGGAAAGTTTGCAGCAGAGAGGAGTGTAGCCATAATGAACTGTCTTCCTATAGAGGTAAAGGTCTGAGCCTAATGCCAGGGGCAGCCAGACAAGCACGAAGACCATTACAGCTGAGAAGGCTGGCTTAGGGCTCTGCCTGGGAGGCCAAAAACAGCCCAGGGAAAAGCACTGCTTCTGACAGCATAAACACAATTACCTCAGGAGGCTGATGCTGCAATGGCTGCTGTCTCACTGGTGGGTCTGAGAGTAAAGATGCTCTAGAACTAACACTATGTTTTTATTGACTTAAACTATAGTGGTTATACAATTTATATACAAAATTTCATTTTGGTTAATGGAATTACAAAAGAGAGACATTTTGGTAAAACTGCATAAACAAATCAAATGTTATTTGTCACATGCGCCGAATACAACAGGTATAGATAGACCTTACCGTGAAATGCTTACTTACAAGCTCTTAACCAACTAAGCAGTTCAAGAAATAGAGTTACGAAAATATTTACTAAATAAAATAAAGTAAAAAATAAAATAAAAAGTAACACAATACAATTGCATAACAATAACGAGGTTATATACAGGGGGTACCGGTACCGAGTCAATGTACGGGGGTACAGGTTAGTTGAGGTAATTTGTAGATGTAGGCAGGGGTAAAGTGACTATGCATAGATATCTTAGCATTTGTAACAAAGTAACATGTTTAAGAGGGACTGGGGAGGAAGTCTGACACTTTAAAATCAGAGCTTCAGTTTTGGGCCATCTAAATTCATAGAAGGAGCACCAACACAAATGACTTGATGAACCTGTTTTTATAGTTCAAGGGGTGCAATCAAGAGGCGTATGGACAGATCTTTCTACAGTATATTTAATAAAATAATATGCACCAAATGAGATGTAGAAAGTCATTTGAAATGGCAGTGAGGCTTAAAGAGGAAATTTGAGGATGGAGATTTTTCATAGCTTGACCATTAATTATTCCTTATAATTTGCCTGACCTTTGATCACACACAACCTACTGTATCTAACACGCCATGAACATAATCATAAAAGGGTACTAGCGCCTGCAGATTCAAACTACATTACAGGTCAAATTTAGCAAAAAAAATCAAAACGTCTCCAAGATGCAGCTAGTCCTCCTGATGGTCTGGAATCTGGAAGTCTGAGAGATGAAAGCTTTTCAATTGACCCCCAACAGTTCAGAAATAGGTCTTGAATGTCTTTCACAAATACTTTTTTCAAAGAAACCTTCTTAAATAGTGGTAGCCAATATAAAAAATGATCTATAACAGGATGGATGTGTTCTGATGAAAAACTACCTCCTACAAAACATTATTATGTCAAATACAAAAGAAAGGTAACATGAAAGCTGAAAGAGAGTTGAATGATGCAGTTACTCTGTTATACTTTATTACATCAGACTACATAACCTCCCACTCTTTCCAGAATTACACAGAGGGTCCAAAGAGATTACATTTCTCTATGAAGTCTCAATTAACAAGGATTCATTATTGCTTTTATTATTATTGCTTTTATCAAAGCAGCATTTCAGTATTTTATCAAAGCAATATTTGGATTTTTCTGTTTCGAGTTTTATGCACCATTTTTTAAATTCAACTTCTGTCAAACAATCAGACCTTAAATGATTAATCAGAGATAATGAGCAAAAAAGACAAAAAAAATCACAGTTAACACTGCAGAATCTCAGAGAGTGAAAGTGCAGCAAACAGAAACTAGTTGCAATTTACCATCCCACAATGACTGGATGCAGAACAATATTGTTCACTTGGAGTCTGAAATATCAGACATAAAAGGTTGTGTTGTTGATCAAGGTACACAACCAAGATACTACAATTAGAAATACCACATAAATGCCTTTGAAGTATTTAAGACACATTTCGAGATATAGCTCACATAGCTCACTGTGCATTATATAGATTATCCTAAAAACATATAGCTTAAGGGTAAAAGTTTGACTATTTAAAATTCTCTTGGATGTAGACATTAACACCAAAGGCATCTTAAAATAAAATTAGGTTTCTATCCAAACTTGCAGATATGATCACAACTGTGCTGACAGCATTAACAGTTGACTCAAGCACCACACTTCTATTTGGCTTCCATTAATGAAGATGTCAAGAGTGTATTGGTTATGTTGTGGATAAAAGTGTGTGTGCATATACAGACAGGACATTTTGCAAATATGAAAAGAACAGAAGAAAACAATGAAGGCCAACAGAACAGAAAATAATGTTGCTGCCATGAATTAATAACTCACAAGCAAGGAGCAAGATCTCAGTGTCAACCGAATTAGTTCCAGAATTAAATTAATCACCAACCAATCTGTATGCAGGAGCATTCACTGCATGCCGGTAATAAAACTCTGTCGACCTTGCTGAACAATGTACAATTACACTAATGAATAATTGATGCCAATTAAACAAACTGGCTGATTCTTTCAAAGGAGGCTTCGCGGCAGGTACTCCCACTATCTGTGTTCTGTCCACGCTGGAAGAAACATGATATACTTATCAGGCCCACTTTCACGTCTCAGTCTACTGCAGGAGTAGAACACTGTGTAATCGATTACTGTCTATCTGGGTCTAAAAGGAAAATGAACTCATCCCAAATTATGACAACAAGCTTAGAGAGAAATGCCAATAGAATAACATTGAAGCAGATTGTAGAGAACGACTGTTTAAACAACAAAATATGGGTCTTACGTGTTGGACCTGCAGTTCATTAAGACAAAGCTATTTGTATGTTAATACTGAATGACACACCCAGTATATTGAAAGTGAACGTGTGCAGCATGTTGGTAAGAGATATAGCATGATGACAGTTAACTCTGTGACCATTTCTGATCTAACAGACCCACATTGATTGAATTGACAGCATCTACATGTTACAATAAAAAGGGATTAGTTGATGGTAGAGGCATACCAAGGCATGCCATTATGTTGTGAGGTATCAAGTGTTGCATTGAGTGTTACCAAAGTTAGTAGAACTCCCAGCTTTATGTTGGAGACGGCATCAACGGTCCTCTGTAGCTCTACTCCTCCTCTGTTCCTCTGGTGATGTAGAGGTTAACCCAGGCTCTGTAGGCCCCAGTTCCACTCCTATTCCCCAGGCGCGATCATTTGTTGACTTCTGTAACCGTAGTAAAACGACCACCCCTCATCACTGTCAAATGCTCCCTAAAACACTTCAGCGAGCAGGCCTTTCTAATTGACCTGGCCCGGGTATCCTGGAAGGATATTGACCTCATTCCGTCAGTACAGGATGCCTGGTTATTTTTTTAAAGTGCTTTCCTCACCATCTTAAATAAGCATGCACCATTCAAAAAATGTAGAACTAAGAACAGACTGCCCTTGACCAACACAAAAACATCCTATGGCGTACTGCATTAGCATCGAACAGCCCCCGTGATATGCAACTTTTCAGAGAAGATAGGAACCAATATACACAGGCAGTTAGGAAAGCAAAGGCTAGCTTTTTAAAACAGAAATTTGCATCCTGTACCACAAACTCAAAACAGTTCTGGGACACTGTAAAGTCCATGGAGAATAAGAACACCTCCTCCCAGCTGCCCACTGCACTGAGGCTAGGAAACACTGCCACCACCGATAAATCCACGATAATCGATAATTTCAAGAAGCATTTTTCCACGGCTGGCCATGCTTTCCACCTGGCTACCCCTACCCTGGTCAACAGCTCTGCACCCCCACAGCAACTTGCCTAAGCCTCCCCATTTCTCCTTCACCCAAATCCAGATAGCTGATGATCTGAAACAGCTGCAAAATCTGGACCTAAATCAGCTGGGCTAGACAATCTGGACCCTCTCTTTCTAAAATTATCCGCCGCAATTGTTGCAACCCCTATTACTAGCCTGTTCAACCTCTCTTTCATATCGTCTGAGATCACCAAAGATTGGAAAGCTGCCATGGTCATCCCCCTCTTCAAAGGGGGAGACAGTCTAGACCCAAACGGTTACAGACCTATATCTATCCTACTCTGTCTTTTCAAGGTCTTCGAAAGTGAACAAACAGATCACCGACCATTTCGAATCCCACCGTACCTTCTCCGCTATGCAATCTGATTTCCGAGCTGGTCATGGGTGCACCTCAGCCATGCTCAAGGTTCTAAATAATATCATAACCGCAATCGATAAGAAACAATACTGTGCAGCCATATTCATCGACCTGGCCAAGGCTTTCGACTCTTGTCAATCACCACATTCTTATTGGCAGACTCACCAGCCTTGGTTTCTCAAATGACTGCCTCGCCTGGTTCACCAAATACTTATCAGACAGAGTTCAGATCGGAGGGTCTTTTGTCCGGACCTCTGGCAGTCTCTATGGGGGTGCCACAGGGTTCAATTCTCTGGCCGACTCTCTTCTCTGTATACATCAATTATGTCGCTTTTCCTGCGGGTGATTCTCTGATCCACCTCTATGCAGACGACATCATTCTGTATACTTCTGGTCCTTCTTTGGACACTGTGTTAACAAACCTCCATACAAGCTTCAATGCCATACAACTCTCCTTCTGTGGCCTCCAACTGCTCTTAAATGCAAGTAAAACTAAATGCATGTTCTTCAACCGATCGCTGCTCGCACCTGCCCGCCTGTCTAGCATCACTACTCTGGACGGCTCTGACTTAGAATATGTGGACAACTACAAATACCTTGGTGCCTGGTTAGACTGTAAACTCTCTTTCCAGACTCACATTAAGCATCTCCAATCTAAAATTAAATCTAGAATCAGCTTCCTATTTCACAACAAAGCATCCTTTACTCATGCTGCCAAACGATAAAATTCAATTTTGTCACCAAAGTCCCATATAATACCCACCACTGCAACCTGGATGCTCTTGTCAGCTGGCCCTGGCTTCATATTCGTCGCCAAACCCACTGGCTCCAGGTCATCTATAAGTCTTTGTTAGGTAAAGCCCCGCCTTATCTCAGCTCACTGGTCACCATAGCAGCACCCACCCGTAGCACGCGCTCCAGCAGGTATATCTCACTAGTCACCCCCAAAGCCAATTACTCCTTTGGCCGCTTTTCCTTCCAGTTCTCTGCTGCCAATGACTGGAACGAATTGCAAAAATCACTGAAGCTGGAGACTCATATCTCCCTCACTAACTTTAAGCATCAGCTGTCAGAGCAGCTTACAGATCATTGCACCTGTACATAGCCCATCTGTAAATAGCCCTCCCAACTACCTCATTCCCACATTGTTTTTTTCATTTTTTACTCCTTTGCACCCCAATATCTCTACTCGCGTGTTCATCTTCTGCACATCGATCACTCCAGTGTTTAATTGCTAAATTGTAATTATTTTGCCACTATGGCCTATTTATTGCCTTACCTCACTTATCTTACCTCATTTGCACACACTCTATATAGACATTTCTATTGTGTTATTGACTGTACGTTTGTTTATTCCATGTGTAACTCTGTGTTGTTGTTTGTGTCGCACTGCTTTGCTTTATCTTGGCCAGGTCACAGTTGTAAATGAGAACTTGTTCTCAACTGGCCTACCTGGTTAAATAAAGGTGAAATAAATCAAATAAAAAAGTTGGTAGTGCAGGGCTCTCACAATGTCTGTATAGCGGGTTTGATTCCTGGTACCATCCATACGTAAATAATATATATAAGCGTGCCTTATTGTAAGTCACTTAGGATAAAATCATCTAAATGGCACATATTATCAGCAATCTATATGAGAGTAGAAAGGATGAGGAGCATTGATAAAAGATCACCATGATGATCAACCATCTAATTAGGAGAAACAAAAGCTCATGTTTTCTTATTGTCCTGAACTACTGACAGGAAGGTCTCTCTTATAAGCAGTGATGTGGTACTATGGCTCCCCTGGTACTAAACACATTAAATGGCAAAGCTCAAACGAGCTTAACACAGTTTATTACTCCTCTGCAAACAGCTTAAATGTCAGGCAACATGGCCCTGACTTGATAATGTTTATAGAGAACATTGATCAATGTTAGAGAACTATCATTGATTTTCACAGAGGATACACAACAGCATAAGAAAACATAACAAGCAGCCACTGAATTGGAGAACTATTAGTTTTAACATCAGTAATGTCTCTGACACTATACTGTGATAAAGTAAAGTGATAAAGTAAAACATTTAACAAAGCTACCAGCTAGTTAAGTGAGTATTTTTTATCTACCACCCCACGTAATATTATAAAAGCTTTTTTATGAAATATCCAGATATGCATACTGAATATATATACACTGCTCAAAAAAATAAAGGGAACACTTAAACAACACAATGTAACTTCAAGTCAATCACACTTCTGTGAAATCAAACTGTCCACTTAGGAAGCAACACTGATTGACAATAAATTTCACATGCTGTTGTGCAAATGGAATAGACAACAGGTGGAAATTATAGGCAATTAGCAAGACACCCCCAAAAAAGGAGGGGTTCTGCAGGTGGTGACCACAGACCACTTCTCAGTTCCTATGCTTCCTGGCTGATGTTTTGGTCACTTTTGAATGCTGGCGGTGCTTTCACTCTAGTGGTAGCATGAGACGGAGTCTACAACCCACACAAGTGGCTCAGGTAGTGCAGCTCATCCAGAATGGCACATCAATGCGAGCTGTGGCAAGAAGGTTTGCTGTGTCTGTCAGCGTAGTGTCCAGAGCATGGAGGCGCTACCAGGAGACAGGCCAGTACAGGAGACGTGGAGGAGGCCGTAGGAGGGCAACAACCTGCCACAAATGTGCATGTGTCTGCTCAAACGGTCAGAAACAGACTCCATGAGGGTGGTATGAGGGCCCAACGTCCATAGGTGGGGGTTGTGCTTACATTCCAACACCGTGCAGGACATTTGGCATTTGTCAGAGAACACCAAGATCGGCAAATTCTCCACTGGCGCCCTGTGCTCTTCACAGATGAAAGCAGGTTCACACTGAGCACATGTGACAGACGTGACAGTTTGGAGACGCCGTGGAGAACGTTCTGCTGCCTGCAACATCCTCCAGCATGACAGGTTTGGCGGTGGGTCAGTCATGGTGTGGGGTGGCATTTCTTTGGGGGGCCGCACAGCCCTCCATGTGCTCGCCAGAGGTAGCCTGACTGCCATTAGGTACCGAGATGAGATCCTCAGACCCCTTGTGAGACCATATGCTGGTGCGGTTGGCCCTGGGTTCCTCCTAATGCAAGACAATGTTAGACCTCATGTGGCTGGAGTGTGTCAGCAGTTCCTGCAAGAGGAAGGCATTGATGCTATGGACTGGCCCGCCCGTTCTCCAGACCTGAATCCAATTGAGCACATCTGGGACATCATGTCTCGCTCCATCCACCAACGCCACGTTGCACCACAGACTGTCCAGGAGTTGGCGGATGCTTTAGTCCAGGTCTGGGAGGAGATCCCTCAGGAGACCTAGGGAGGTCATACAGGCACGTGGAGGCCAAACACACTACTGAGCCTCATTTTGACTTGTTTTAAGGACATTACATCAAAGTTGGATCAGCCTGTAGTGTGGTTTTCCAATTTAATTTTGAGTGTGACTCCAAATCCAGACCTCCATGGGTTGATAAATTGGATTTCCATTGATCATTTTTGTGTGATTTTGTTGTCAGCACATTCAACTATGTAAAGAAAAAAGTATTTAATAAGAATATTTCATTCATTCATATCTAGGATCTGTTATTTTAGTGTTCCCTTTATTTTTATGAGCAGTGTATTTTTTTATTTAACCTTTATTTAACCAGGTAGGCAAGTTGAGAACATGTTCTCATTTACAACTGCGACCTGAGTGATGTGACAGCTGAAATCTAGCAGTTAGTGAGGGAAGTGTTTATTGAGTTTAGTTGAAGGATCTACTTTATCATGCATCACACCCGTAGCAAATTTAGCAGAAAAACATGTAGTGTGACTTTATATTTGGAATTAATGAGCCCAGAAAGAAGACTCTGATTAATGACACAAAATCAGAGGATGATGTTCCGTATCCAACAAATTATAAACATGCTGTGAGTAATATAAAAACTATACAACTTTAACCCTAATTTTACGGGATGATGGATTAGAGAGAACTACTTTAATGTTTGCAAGGCTCACGATGGGACAACATTTCACCCTGACCCCTACTCAAACTGATGTCCATGTGTCAGTATTTTGATCAAGTCTAATGAGACCATGTTGACTCAAACTCCCTGAGTGCACTGTTATTCCAAACAGCAATGATTCCCTGGGTACCAAGACAGACAGAGACAGCATTCACACCATGTTGAAGCACTACTAAAGCACTGTCCTTGTTTGCCAGTAAAAATAGCAGAAGCCTGGCATGACCAACAGGCTACCAATGTCATACTTCATTACGAGTCAGAGATGACCAGAGACCCAAGATCCTGTTGAAATACCCCTGCTGTGCTGAGAAAAAAACCAGCTACAACCCACTCGGCACATACTGGTTGAATTCGCGTTGTTTGCACATAATTTCTCAACGTATTGTGACATGGAATCAACGTGGAAAAAACATTGGATTTCAAGGGTTATCAACCAGTACTGTTTTCATCTCATTTCAACCAGAGTTGCTGTAAACATTGACATTAGGGTAAAACTTCAACTTACATACATTGACTTAAACTGACTAACAGGTTATTACATCAGTCTAATTTCAACCTAATCATGAAAACAATATATACATTGAGAAGTTTCTATAACTTGATTGGAGTCCACCTGTGGTAAATTCAATTGATTGGACAAGATTTGGAAAGGCACACGCCTGCCTATATAAGGTCCCAGTGGCCAGTGCATGTCAGAGAAAAAACCAAGCCACGAGGTCAAAGAAATTGTCAGTAGAGCTCCGTAGGACTGTTAAGGCACAGATCTGGGGAATGGTACCAATAATGTCTGTAGCGTTGAAGGTCCCCAAGAACACAGTGGCCTCCATCATTCTTAAATGGAAGAAGTTTGGAACCACCAAGACTCTTTCTAGAGCTGGCTGCCCAGCCAAATTGAGCAATCTGGGGAGAAGGACCTTGGTCAGGGAGGTGACCAATGGTTTTGAACATGAAAAGTTATTAATAAACAAATAAGGCACATTTGGGCAGTCTTGATATAAAATGTTTAACATTATGGCCTTTCTCTTGCCTTTCAAAGATGATGGTGTAAAAAATATACAAAAGAACGGTTGTATTATGAAGGTCAGTCAATACGGAAAAAAGTTATTCAAGTGCAGTCGCAAAGACCATTTAGCGCTCTGATGAAACTAGCTCTCATGAGGACCGCCACAGGAAAGGAAGACCCAGAGTTACCTCTGCTGCAGAGGATAAGTTCATTAGAGTTTCCAGCCTCAGAAATTGCAGCCCAAATAAATGCTTCACAGAGTTCAAATGACAGACACATCTCAACTGTTCAGAGGAGACTGTGTGAATCAGACCTTCATGGTCGAATTGCTGGAAAAAAACACTACTAAAGGACACCAATAAGAAGAAGAGACTTGCTTGTGCCAAGAAACACGAGCAGTGGACATTAGACCGGTGGAAATGTGTCCTTTGGTCTGGAGTACAAATTGGAGATTTTTGGGCGATTTTCCAACCGCCGTGTCTTTGTAAGATGGAGTGTGGGTGAAAGAATGGTCTTTGCATGTGTATTTCTCACCGTAAAGCATGGAGGAGGAGGTGTTATTGTGTGGGGGTGCTTTGCTGGTGCTTTGCTGGTGTCACTGTCTGTGATTTATTTAGAATTCCAGGCACACTTAACCAGCATGAATACCACAGCATTCTGCAGCGATATGCCATCCCATCTAGTTTGGGCTTAGTGGAACTATCACTATCACAGGACAATGACCCAACACACCTCCAGGCTGTGTAAGGGCTATTTTACCGAGAAGGAGAGTGATGGAGTGCTGCATCAGATGACCTGGCCTCCACAATCCCCCGACGTCAACCAAATTGAGATGGTTTGGGATGAGTCGGACCGCAGAGTGAAGGAAAAGCAACCAGCAAGTGCTCAGCATATGTGGGAACTCCTTCAAGACTGTTGGAAAAGCAGTCCAGGTGAAGATGTTTGAGAGAATGCCAAGTGTGTGCAAAGCTGTCATCAAGGCAAAGGGTGGCTATTTGCTACAAAGATACAGGCATCCTTGCTAACCCAGATGCCGGAGAGGAAGGAACCCGCTCAGGGATTTCACCTTCAGGTTAATGGTGACTTTAAAACATTAAAACAGTTATAGAGTTCAATGGCTGTGATTGGAGAAAAACTGAGGATGGATCAACAACCTTGTAGTTTCTCCACAATAAGATCCTAAAGGAATCCTGTGGGTAATCTAGGTTATTTTATTTCTATGTTGGCCTGATATGGTTCCCAATCAGAGGCAGCTGTTTAGAGTTGTCTCTGATTGGGGATCATATTTAGGCAGCCATTTCACCACTGTGTTTTGTGGGATCTTGTTTATGTGTAGTTGCCTGTGAGCACTCCATAGCTTCACTTATTGTTCTTTATTATTTTTTTGTGCGGGACACTTGTAATAAAAATGTCGAACCTATTTCACGCTGCGCTTTGGTCCGAGTGTTATTATGATGATCGTGACATGATATCAATAAGGGATCATAGCTTTCACCTGAATTCACCTGGTCAGTTTATGTCATGGAAAGATTGTGTATATTTCTCTGTGGAATTTCAATGTACACATAGTTCTGATGATTATGTTGAAACTACATTGACATAACAACCTGTTGACAAAATACCTTTGAAACAATATTGATTCAATCAGTGTGTGCCCAGTGGCAAACCACTAGAGAGTAAAGTCAGGTTTTGAGTAAAAACAGGTCTTGGATGTGATACATGCTGCAGCATGGCTATGAAACAGGCTGAGGAATGGGAAGCTCTCTGAGGTTACATATACAAGCAAAAGGTTGAGCAGAATGCACACTGGATCAAGATCAATCACTGTTATCAGGCAATCTGACAAGATATAGGAGATGAAAACAAGTCTCTATCTCTCCCAATGTACAGAGAGAGACAGTGTCATGGCGAGCCTAAAAGGTCAAGATAGATAGGATCTTGTTCAAAACAGCCCCATTAGGAGAGTGGAGACTGAGACTGAGGACCGAGGACCGAAACAGAATGTGTCAGAGCAGTATGTGGCTGCTAATATTCACATGATGAGTACATTTACATTTACATTTAAGTCATTTAGCAGACGCTCTTATCCAGAGCGACTTACAAATTGGAGTAGTTGGGAAAGCTTCCACATATTATGGTCACGCACGGTTTCATGTCAACAACAACTGCGATACTATAATGAATACAGACACTGACAATACCATTGCACCTCAGTGCAAGTTTGTTGAGACAAAAGTCGTCTGTGTAATATTTCACTGGCAATGATAAAGGTGTAAACATGACAATTGAGCAAATACGAAGCTGAGAGGCTATGTTGAGTGAATATGTTGAGCAACTAGCTGAATAATTATGTTATTAAGCTGATGTATGAGGGCACTGATGGTAATTGAATTAATCTTAAGCAACCCAGGGGGAGCCCAGCATAACCCATCATCTCATTATGACCACTCTCATATCCAGCACAAAAGAAGTGCTGTGCAGTCAGAATGGGACTTTTCAAATTGTACATTTTGTTCAATTGTTTAATATGAGAATACAACCCCAGTGTTTTTTCCAAACAGTATAATTCTCCAAACAAGATATGTTTACTGCAGAGTTGAATGGAGAGTTTACTATGTCAAACATCCCAGATGAATATGGCTTTGTCTTATTAGATTTTTTCCTGGCTCAATTTACAGTAAGTAGATTTTCAATGACAAGAACACACTATTTAGCAAAGAGTCTGTAATCTATAATTTGTCATTGGATCCAGAACATTGAGATGCAAATTACCATTTTAGGTAAGTGGGGAATTATGATCATTATGGTGATCAAGATTGGCTTGTTTGCATATTGCGGGGAAGTCAAGCAGCTTTAATTACAAGCATTACACTGGCAATAACATCTGCAAAAGATTTGTATGTGACCAATACAATTTGATTTGATTTGATTACCGAGTTGGGCACAGGGGCCTTTCCAGAGTGATTTATCTGCGCTCCAAATGGCATCCTATTTCCTATATAGTGCACTACTTTTGATCAGATCAGGTGAACTATATAGGAAATAGGGTGCCATTATATACGCAATGGATGTGAAGGAACTCAAACTAGCCCCCTTAATGACAGATCAAGGGTATGGGATGTAAGGGGCTGCCTAATGAATTCACACTGTGGCATTACATTGGGATAGAGGGGCACCAAACAGTCAGGGATCCCTCTCTCCAAATAAGGTCTCAGTCACATCCAATCTGCCCTGCAGTTCACCAACAAACTGTTCCACCAGACTGTTCTGTGTTTCTGTTTGTTGTGGTTGTTGCTGTTTATGTAATGACAGTTATTCCCTTTGCACCGCAGCACTACCCCTTGACTACTGGCAACTACTTTCTAAAAGCAGTGGCAGAATGTGAGAGAGAGAGAGAGAGAGAGAGAGAGAGAGAGAGAGAGAGAGAGAGACAAAGACAAAAAGAGAGAGAGACAGAGAGATATAGAGAGAGAGAGAGCGAGAGAGAGAGACGAAGACAAAGAGAGAGAGAGAGAGAGAGAGAGAGACAAAGACAAAGAGAGAGAGAGAGACAGAGAGAGAGAGAGAGAGAGAGAGAGAGAGAGATTGGTTGGGGGGGTTGGACGACAGGCTGAGAAAATCTGTGTTATTAAACTGATGTATGAGGGCACTGATGGTAATTTAATTAATATTAAACAACCCAGAGGGAGCCCAGCATAACCCATCATCTCATCATGACCACGCTCATATCCAGCACGAAAGAAGTGCTGTGCAGCTGGAATGGGACTTTTCAAATTGTACATTTTGTTCAATTGTTTAATATGAGTATACAAACCCAGTGTTTTTCCACACAGTATAGTTCTCCAAACAAAATATTTTGTTAACTGCATCCCAGATGAATATGGCTTTGTCTTGTTTGATTTTTTCCTGGCTCAATTTACAGTAAGTAGATTTTCAATGACAAGAACACACCACATACTGTTCATATGGTGCGAATGCAAAATTCAGAACCATTTAGTGACGAGTCTGTAATCTGTCATTACAAAGCATTGAGCACCCTTACAGTGCAGTTGGAAAGTATTCAGACCCATTTACTTTTTCCACATTTTGTTACGTTTACAGCCTTATTCTAAAATGAATTAAATAGTTTTTTCCTTCTCATTCCTCCTACACATAATAACCCATGATGACAAAGCAAAAACAGTTTAATTTTAGTACATTTCTAACAAAGACAAAAACGGACATATCACATTTACATAAGTATTCAGATCCTTTACTCAGTACTTTGTTGAAGCACCTTTGGCAGAAATTACAGCCTTGAGTCTTCTTGGGTGTGACACTACAAGCTTGGCACACCTGTATTTTGGGATTGTCTCACATTCTTCACAGCAGATCCCCTCAAGCTCTGTCAGGTTGGATGGGGAGCGTCACTGCACAGCTATTTTCAGGTCTCTCCAGAGATTTTTGATCGGGTTCAAGTCCGAGCTCTGGCTGGGCCACTCAAGGACATTCAGAGACTTGTCCCGAAGCCACTCCTGCGTGGTCTTGGCTGTGTGCTTAGGGTCGCTGTCCTGTTTGAAGGTGAACCTTCGCCCCAGTCTGAGGTCCTTAGCGCTCTGGAGCAGGTTTTCATCAAGGATCTCTCTGTACTTTGCTTCGATCATCTTTCCCTCGACCCTGACTAGTCTCCCAGTCCCTGCCGCTGAAAAACATCCACACGGAATGATGCTGCCACCACCATGCTTTGCCGTAGGGATGGTGCCAGGTTTATCACAGACGTGATGCTTGGCATTCAGGCCAAATATTTCAATCTTGGGTTCATCAGACCAGAGAATCTTGTTGAATCTTGTTTCTCATGGTCTGAGAGTCCTTTAGGTGCCTTTTGGCAAACTCCAAACGGGCTGTCATGTACCTTTTACTGAGGAATGGCTTCCGTCTGGCCCCTCTACCATAAAGGCCTGATTGGTGGAATACTGCACAGATGGATGTCATTCTGGAAGGTTCTCCCATCTCCTCAGAGGAACTCTGGAGCCCTGTCAGACTGACCATCGGATTCTTAGTCACCTCCCTGACTAAAGCCCTTCTCCCCTGATTGCTCAGTACGGCCAGCTCTAGGAAGAGTCTTGATGGTGTCGTGTTTTTACTATGGATTAAATGTTATATGACATGCTATTTTATCAAATCAATTCTCTGTAATTAATATTACCTGATTAAACTACTCATGTAAATGTAATTAACTAGGAAGCACCATGGAATCACAGAAGAAGGTTTATAGAGCTGTTGTCTCCCGAATAAACTCTTAAAGACCTGGTCATCTTTTATATCAATATCAGTCAATTATTAATCATCACCTTATTCAGTCTCATCTGAACGTTGTAAAATTCTTGGTTATCTTCACGAACCCTGGCTAACAAGTTGAATCAGCAATACAAAATTTAGTTCAGTTATTTATTTACTAAATACCAAAACAATTACACAGAATTACATATACACAGGATGGATCATACATCGATTACTAATTATGTCATAAAAGAAAAAGTCCCTAGCGGACAAAACCGATATGACGGCTGGTTGCACAAAGAAAGGGGGTTGGGTTTGAATGAAAGAGCGGGAAGACTGAGGAACAAAAGGATTGAGTCTCTATCGGACCTTATGAAGCTATGCTATTGTAAATACAGAATCTTATGCATTCTAAGAAATCACCCATTCGTAAAAGGAAAATGCAAGAAATATATTTACTCTGAGCTGCGCTTCGATAGATTGGTCGAAGATGGAAGGCTGGGTTGCCCAGCAGAGATCTCCCTTGTCCTTTGAAGAATATTTCTGGGCGGATACGTTGTAGTCTGTCGTTGTGTGGTAGAACGGATACATTGGAGTACCCTGTCGTTCTGAAGAGATTGTCTGTCCTTTCCCAGGCCACACACGTTTACAGCTGCTGCTGATTACTCAATGTCTAGGATGTATCACTTCTTTAGTGAATAAGATTTCAAAGTTCATATCAAGTTGCCATACTCAGCTCGTGCTATATTCTGGCTGGTGTAGTCAAAATTCATCCTTCCAGCGTGGCGATCGTCACCTCCACGTTGATATTAGCCCTTATAAACGTATGGACATCAGTCCTCACGTCATCGGGAACATAAGGTTGACTTTCGTCAACAGGCTTTAGTAGTGGGGGAGAGGAGGGCGTGTTTCATATTTCTCAACCAATGTCTGTTCACTTGGGCATGGCCACTGAGTGGTCATAGTTTACTTCATGAAAACAATTCTCTCATTTAGTAGCTAAAATTATCTTTTCACGAATAGTTTCATATTTAAACATTTAAATTGCACAACAATTCCATGTGAGTCTGAACGTGTCGACTTTCCAAGATACAATGTATGTCTTCCTATCATCAGTAATAATGTCTCAGACGACAACTGAGCTGACATCATATTCCTTAAGTACCAACTGACACTTTCAACTGGTTGGATTACCGAAATATTGTTCCGTTCCCAACCTTTTGATGTTACCATACTCTCTCTATGTTAAGAAAGGGCTTTCCAAGTGTCCATTCTGTAGAGTAGAGAGAGAAAAGGGGAAAAGGTATTTATGTGGGGGTCATAAACCTCACCAACAGGGCAACGTCATGACAATGGTTCCAAACATCTTCCATTTAAGAATAATGGAGGCCCCTGTGTTCTTGGGACCTTCAATCAAATTCTATCAAATATTTTATAAAGCCCTTTTTACGTCAGCCGATGTCACTTAGTGCTAGTATTCAGACCCCTTGACTTCAATGCTGCAAACCTTTTTTGGTACCCTTGTCTGTGCCTCAACACAATCCTGTCTCTATGGACAATTTCTTCGACCTCATAGCTTGATTTTTGCTCTGACATGCACTGTTAACTGTTGGACCTTATATAGACAGGTGTGTGCCTTCCCAAATTATGTCCAATCAATTGAATTTACCACAGGTAGATGCCAATGAAATTGTAGAAACATCAAGGATGAGCAATGGAAACCGGATGCACCTGAGTACATTTCGAGTCTCATAGCAAAGGGTCTGAATACTTACGTAAACAAGGTATTTCTGTTTTTATTGTAAATAAATTAGCAAACATTTCTGAAAAACTGTTCTAGCTTTGTCTTTATGGGGTATTTTGTGTGGATTGTTCAGAAAATGTTTTTATTTAATCCAGTTTAGAATAAGGCTGTAACGTAACAAAATGTGGAAAATGTCAAGGGGTCTGAATACTTCCGAATGCACTGTATATGTAATGGATGTGGAAAAACTCAAACTAGCCCCCTTAATGACAGATCAAGGGTATGGGATGTAAGGGGCTGCCTAATGAATTCACACTGTGGCATTACATTGGGATAGAGGGGCACCAAACAGTCAGGGATCCCTCTCTCCAAATAAGGTCTCAGTCACATCCAATCTGCCCTGCAGTTCACCAACAAACTGTTCCACCAGACTGTTCTGTGTTTCTGTTTGTTGTGGTTGTTGCTGTTTATGTAATGACAGCTATTCCCTTTGCACCGCAGCACTACCCCTTGACTACTGGCAACTACTTTCTAAAAGCAGAGAGAGAGAGAGCGAGAGAGTGAGAGTGAGAGAGAGCGAGAGAGAGAGAGGTGCCTGAGATTGGAACCTACAATTATCAGGGCTTTATTGACATTGGAGGGCAGGGGGAAAATCCACATCACAGCAACTTGTTGGCAAAATGAATTAAATTTCAGTGTTTACTCTCCACTTTCTGTTGTTTCTTAAGATTACCCATCTCAAGCTTGTTGATGTTTTTCTTCACTATTTGCTCCTTCAAATGATTTGTTTGAGTAGTGCTAAAAGCTGCTTCCAGAGACATGGGTTTGCACTTCCTGGAAGCTTGAATTGAGGCAAGTGATCCTCCCTCACCTCAATCTCATTTAAACCTTGTTATTGGTGCCTAGACATGATGGGCCAACCACACATTTTTTGTTTATTGGACTTTGCACCTTAGGGACGACAGTACCCACTGGGAACAGACGTCAGTTCAACGTCTAGTTTTGATGTACATTTGGTTGAGTTGTCAACTAACGTGAATTCAGTGTGACATCAACAAAACATTTCAGTTGGGTGAAAAAAAATGAAATGCCCTTTTCAAGTTGATTCAACAGCATCACATTGATTTTTTGGGGTTTAAATGATGTCGAAACAACGTTGATTCAACCAGTTTTCACCCAGTGGGTAGCCATGAAGCACTGAGTCTACATACTTAGAGACATGATGTCAAACAGCATCTATGGTGAAGGACCTTTGGAAAAAGTATCGTGATTGAGATTAAAATTAAAATGGCATGCATTTCAAATACGATTTCTAATTTAAATGTAGAT